>NC_141992.1:32510646-32813677 GCF_049901715.1 Pseudonaja textilis | reverse complement strand
CTTCTTTTAATTTGTGGTCCAAAAGATATTTATATGTTTTACTAATTGTTCTCTTTTCTTCTCCTAGCCATATTTTATCTAATTGTTGTGGGGTCATATTAAAGCCAAATTGTTCTCTATCTTTTTAAAAATGGGTTTGTATTTGTGCAAAGGGCCACCATGCTATCTCCTTTCCTTGAATTTGTATTTGGTTCCTATTTTTAAGCTTCCCAGTGTCATATCATAAATCTTTATACCTGACAATATTTTCATAATCCATTTGCCCTGAATAGTTTAAATCTCCAAGTCTATATGTATCATATCTAAAGAACTGAAGGAACTTGCTGCTGTTCTAGAAAATCTTCTACATATTATTTAGATAAATCCTTAAAAAACCTTAAAATAGATAGTTGGAGGAGGACAATTGTTGCACCTAAATTTAAACAGGAGAAAAGAGGAGCGTTGGGAACTACTGGAAAGATTGTCTATGGAGATTCTCAGTAATCCAGGTCATGGTTGTCCCAAAAGTGCTTTTTCAAGAGGCAACTGGACTTTCTCATTTTTCTTTGAAGACATTTCACTTCTCATCTAAGAAACTTCTTCAGTTTCTTCTTCAGCACCTTTGGGAGTACTGGAAAGATTCTACAGCTTAGCTACTTTTTAAAATGACCAACTTCCTTAGTAGGTTGTGCAGAGGCTGCAGTTGTAATATATTTTGGTTTCATCATTTGATAAAGTATCCTATGCCATTAATAATATGAGGTGGATGACATGAGGATTAAGTGGCTATATAGATGTTTTGAAAAAACACATTCAGAAAACACTAACTAGAAATTTCTCAGAAAATTGGAATGAGGTGTTAGGCAGGATACCACAATGGTCAGAGCATTTTTATTAATTATTTTGATGAGCAAAAAGAATGTTTAACAAAGTTGCAGATAATACAAAATTAGGTGGAACAGCTAAGACAGAAATATAATTCATAGGTGGCAATAGTAGTTGATTGAAGACAAAATATGGGTCCGTATGAGGGGGGCTGCAAAAAAACCCACAAACGCAGTTTTAGGCTGCATCCACAAAAAACATCATTTCCAAATCATGGAAGTAATGCTTGTCCTTTATTCTGTATTAGACAGAAAAGGTGAGCAGCGTGTAGCTCTGAATAGCATATTATTGGAAGGATTCTGAGAAACTGAAAAAAGTTTAGAGAAGGGTAATAAAGATTGAAGGAACTGGGGCTATTTCACTTTAAGTAGAGAAGACAAGGGAAACTGTAGTATTTTCAAATTCCTGAAAGGATGTCACTCAGAAGAAGGGTCAAGACCTTTCTCATTCCAGAATGCAGGACGCAGAATAACGGACCCACGTTATTGAAAAGCAGATTTTGACAGAATGTTTGGGGGAGGGAAAACTTCCTAGTAGATAAAAGCAATTCAACAACAGAGCCAATTTCCCTGGAAGATGGTGGTCTCCTATTTATTGAATGTATGTTTGAGCAGAGGCTGAATAATCAACCATCTGTTGGGGATGCTTCAAAGTTTTCTACGATGAGCAGGGAACCGGATCTGAATTATTGAGAATAGTATAAAAATAGGAGTAGTAAAGTATATTAAAAATGATTTCTGAAAACTTGAAATTGCCATCAAAATGGCTAATGTTTCAAAATATGCTAATGCGATTTAAGGTGCTAATGATTTTCTAGGAAAGGGATCTTACAAAAGTTATGACCTAATTATTCCCTTCAATCCCATTTATATCAATATAACCTTCTCAAAACTGCTTATTTGGCTGGATTGCAACCAAATCTGTCTATTTGCTATAACTCTGAGAGATAAGAATGGATTCCATCTGGCTGAAAAAGTGGTAAGCAGGACATTGTGTGCTTCTTTATGGTTTGTGGTCTCTGACAGATATGGCTACATCCAGTATTATTTGAACAGATTTCCATTTTGCTCATCTCTCCTCTGAGCACATTCATTTCCCAACTTTGCTTTGGAGAACTGTACTGGTGAACAGATGTCATTTGATACAAACCATAACTGTATATTTTCAATGAAATGATACAATTTGGCAGATTATGAGAGTTAGCAAAATTATTCTCAGAATTCATTCCAGGGAGGATGCTTTTAAAGGAAGGATATAAATTTCCATCCCTCCCCACTCTCTTGAAGCTAAGTATTCAGCTGCAATGGGGAAACAAAGTACACTTGATTATTTTTAAATTAAATTGGCCAGACTACATAATGTTCTATTTTATTTTATGTTCTGATTTTACAAGCATTTTAGAATCAACTCTTTATTAATCAAATTCAATCAAAGTTTTAAAAAATGAACATGCAACAGAAGTCTCTTTGTCACTCTTCAGAGAAACAGAAGCAAAGTAGTAGTTTGCAGACATTATTCACATCCTCTGGCCTCCTCCAGGCTTATTGTAAACTTGATTTCATCGGTCTGTTTTTCATTTGCTAAAATCATTGTTACAACATTAAAGAAGCTAACCTTCACGAAGAGATAACTGAAGAATGCTTTGATTACTTGATCTTTTCAATCCAGTTTTTATCAAAGTTATTTTTTATAAACTGTTTGAAAATCTCACGTCAACTTCAATATTCTATGGTAGCAGCAGTGTTTGTACTAAGATTTTTTTCTTTTTGCACAGTTTAAAAAAAGTTTTTAAGTTCAGCAAGATGCTCACTTGCAGCTTGTATATATAATACATAACACTGGGAATTAGAATGTATCTAAATGGGATAAATGCATTTAGCCTGCATCATACTCCTCAAGGGAATAAATTATACTTCTCTCAAATCTTAGCCAACATGAAAAAAAGTTGTTGCTGTGTGAATAAATGTCCAAAACTTTGACGATTCTATGGTGTAGGATAACCCTAGTGACAAGCTTCCAGTATCATTCACTGAGATCCTTTTGGTATTTTTGTTTTCTAAGTCATCTAGTAGTGCCATAACACTCAAGGGTAGCAGGGGAACTAGTCAGCTGAAGTCCACCAAGCGAAAGCAAAATGTGCTATAGAAATTACAAGATGCACTGTGTGACAAGGAGCCTTGATTGGTCTCTAGGCAGAACTAGTTAATTTGTAATTAATTATCCAGAAAAAATGCTTCCCGGACATCTTTAAAATTATACTCAAATTCCAGAAACATTTTAACCACATACCAATCAGTAACAAAATATTTCCCATCCAGCTAGTGTAACATATAACTACTGCTTGAGGACTCTTGCTGTTGATAAGCTAAATAAGGCTCTATCTGCATCACAAGCTTGATGTTAAGGAATATATATTATACACATATTAAAAAAGAATCAGATGGGAGATTCTCATATTGCAAAGCCCAATATTAGCCTCTTAGTACAAGAATATTGTTGAGCTCCACTAAGTTACATAGATCTAAATAAAAAAATAAAAAAAAGCTACATTTCAGAAAAAGAAAAGAGAGGCAAATCGGGGAAGGCACATCAGGGCCCCAGGAGTATTCTGGGGTGGGGGGTGGGGTGTTCGAGAAGAAGGGGAATACAAAGTTATCTTTGATTTAACTTTATATTCTACGGGGCATTTGAAAAGGGTTCAAAAAAATCAAAACAGCAGACATGATTGCATGACCAAAACTCCATTGTACTACAGGTGAAACTCAAAAAATTAGAATATCGTGCTAAAGTTCATTTATTTCAGTAATGCAACTTAAAAGGTAAAACTAATATATGAGATAGACTTATTACATGCTAAGCAAGATAGTTCAAGCCAGGATTTGTCATAATTGTGATGATTATGGCTTACAGCTCATGAAAATCTCAGAAAATTAGAATATTGTGAAAAGGTTCAATATTCTAGGCTCACAGTGTCCCACTCTAATCAGCTAATTAAGCCATAACACCTGCAAAGGGTTCCTGAGCCTTTAAATGGACTTTCAGTCAGGTTCAGTAGGAATCACAATCATGGGAAAGACCACTGACCTGACAGTTGTGCAGAAAACCATCATTGACACCCTCCATAAGGAGGGAAAGCCTCAAAAGGTAATTGCAAAAGACGTTGGATGTTCCCAAAGTGCTGTATCAAAGCACATTAGTAGAAAGTTATGGAAAGTTCATTTTCCAGCAGGACTTGGCACCTGCCCACACTGCCAAAAGCACCAAAACCTGGTTCAACGACCATGGGATTACTGTGCTTGATTGGCCAGCAAACTCGCCTGACCTGAACCCCTCAGAGAATCTATGGGGCATTGTCAAGAGGAAGATGAGAGACATGAGACTGAACAATGCAGAAGAGCTGAAGGCCGCTATTGAAGTATCCTGGTCTTCCATAACACCTCAGCAGAGCCACAGGCTGATAGCTTCCATGCCACGCCACATTGAGGCAGTAATTGCTGCAAAAGGGGTCCAAACCAAGTACTGAGTACATATGTATGCTTATATTTTTCAGAGGTCCGATATTGTTCTAGGTACCATCCTTGTTTTATTGATTGCATGTAATATTCTAATTTTCTGAGATTGTGGATTTGGGGTTTTTATAAGCTGTAAGCCATAATCATCTCAATTATGACAAATCACAGCTTAAACTATCTTGCTTTGCATGTAATGAGTCTATCTCATATATATTAGTTTCACCTTTTAAGTTGCATTACTGAAATAAATGAACTTTTGAACGATATTCTAATTCTTTGAATTTTACCTGTATGTGTGCATATCATGCACATTTAAAAGGTGTAGGTAGGGCTTTGATAGTATGGTTGCACCTGCCATCTTGAATTTTTTTTTAAAGTGGAACTCCCTTTACTTTCTGCTAAAAGGTATTTTTCTAACAGACAACACCCATCACAGAAGCCTTTTCTGAATATGGATGAGTCCTATCTCTTGCAGAATTTATGTGTCACTGACTACAACATGTTTTCCCAATTCTAATTTGCCCACCAGCCCAAACCCCCTCCCATATATTATTCTTTTATTCTTTAAATTTGTTTTAAACTTATTCCTGTCCTAGAAATTTCATTCTAATGTGATGTGTAGAATATTGGGAGAAGGTAATAGACTCTGGGAAGAAACCACTGTTTCTTTGTCTTAGTATCTTTCAGCTGCTAGTCTGCAAACAAAGCCCACGAGAGAATCCAGTCTGAAGCTCTCCCTTTGACATCTGGTTTGGATTTCAGTTTCAACATTCTTTCTTCATCAATTGAGCAGTATTCTTTTTATAAGACAAAGAATCATGTGGTTTAGTTTTATAATTACAGTCAATTTGTATCTGGATAATATTTTATTTCATTCTGTCTGGGGGATAAATTTAGCTAAAGGAATTAGACCAAATCTATATCCAAATATAAAAGAAACACACCATTTCTTGATTCTTTTAAAGATGGGTGCAAGATGCAGGGAGATGAATTAGTGTAAGAAACACAGTGAGACTAAAAAGAATATCAATCTTCTTCAGTGAGTACAATTGGATCCTTTACTTCAAGAGTGTCAAACTCAAGGCCTGCAGGCCGGATCCAACCCATGGGGTGCTTAAATACAGCCCACGAGGCCGGCTTGGAAATATCAAGGGACTGGCCCGCGGTGCCTCAGGCAGCTAAAATGGGCTGTGTGTGCTGCCCTGTGCCTCATTTTCACTCTCCATGGCCTCCTGAAGCACTCTTCCACCTGATAATGGCCCAAAAGACCAGCTGAAAATGGGCTGTAAACAGGCCCATAAAAGGCCTGAAAATGCCCCCCAAACAGCCCAAAAATGTGCCCCCAAAGGGCCAAAAGCAGCCCCAAAATGGCCCCCAACCCACCCTAAAATGGGCTGATAACAGGCTGAAAACAGGCCCAAAATGACCTGGAAAATTGGCCAAATGGCCCCCAAAACGGATGCAAAAATGTGCCCCAAAACGTGCCCAAAATGGGCTGAAAAACAATGGCAGAGTGCTGCAGGAGGCCATGGAGGATGAAAACAAGGCACAGGGGGGCTGCACATGGACCCCTCACCCTGTTTTGGCTGGCAGGGTGCTGCAGAAGGCATTTGTCCTGCTCCCTCTGCATATCTCCCACCCACCGGTCCATGGAGGAGAACTACAATGCTGATCTGACCCTCGAAGAAATCCAGTTTGATACCCCTGCTTTACTTCTTCTATGTTCTCACTGGCATTCAGAGGTCATCAATTGAATTGTATGAGAAGCCCTGACTTTGAACTGTTTTCCAGCATTTCAGTACTGTAGGAAGAAATATATTATCATCCCATCACAGGTTTAACAGCCCAACATTTTATATATCCCAACATAAACTATTTTTAAGCTAACGAAAAAATTATAATACCAAAACGTCTTGGTTGACCTAGTCTGTGAAATCTCCTGGAGTTGAGCTTGACTTCACAACTACTGAATGTCCCAAAGGTGCTTTTTCAGGAGGCAACTGGACTTTCTTTTTTTATTAAAAAGTTTTTTATTTTTATATTTTACACATCTCTTCACATGAGCAATGTGATTCCAGATTACAACGTTTATACATAGTTACACTTACAATAATAGGTGTAAGTATGAAATAAAATAGGTGGTAAGCTGAAAATGGAAATAATAGGGGATAAAGTATTGAAAATATATGTGAGGAAATGACTTTGATATTGAATTAAAATATGAAATGGAAATTTATTTAAAGATTAGTGGAGTGGATAATAATTTGATGTGATATTAAATAAGAAACTTGGAAATGTAAGTAGGAGGCAACTGGACTTTCTTGTTTTTTCTTTTGAAGATGTTTCATTTCTCGTCCAAGAAGCTTCTTCAGCTCTGACAGGATAAAGGGGAATGGAAGGATTAATATTCCTTGCAGACAGCCGGTCATTTGCATCATTTTAGAGCAGGGGTCCCAAACTTGTGGCCCATGGGCCAGATGTGTCATATTCTGGCCCCCAGTTTAGCGAAGGGGGAAAATGTTGCAATATGTCATGTGACAGTGTGACACCGTGAGTTTGACACCCCTGTTTTAGAGGGTCATTGAAGCACTTGGAGGTTTATTTGGATCCTCAGGGTTACCTGAATAGTGGTTCCTGGTTCTTGTAGTCCACAATTTTTCCTCTGGAAAACCATTCTTACTCCCACACTATTCAAAGGGTATTCATCCCAATTTGTATAGCTAAAAGTCTGTAGAGATTCTCAGTCATCCAGGTCATGGTTGTCCCAAAGGTGCTTTTTCAGGAGGCAACTGAGTACTGAATGGGGTTTCTTCATGGACATTTTTCTATGTTGTTTTCTTGGTAGAAGTACTGAAGTAGGTTGCTAATTGTCCTCATCCAGAATTATAACTCTAAGCCTGACTCTGATTAGCTTTTTGAGATCAGTTAAGGTTGACTAGGAAGCAAAAGTTGAATTTGAGATCTATAAATCAGAGTCTTATCCTTCCCCAGAAAGAATTTCCATTATTCTGTTGAGAACAAGTTCTTCATATTCTGTTGTCTTCTTAAATTAGGTGGTGGTGGTGTTTTCATATTTTTATTTATTATATTTATATGACTACCTAATTTAGACAGTGTGGTTCTGGATAGCATACAAGAAAAAAAATCTACAACAAATGCAACGTATGGAAAATAATGTAACACATTAAAATCAACTAAAATAACAAAATGGCAAACAAACTAAAACATATTGCAATTCATCCAACTGGGACTCCACTCAACCTGTCCCAAAAGCTTAGGGAAATATTGATAAGAAGGAGAACATTCCCTTAGAAATTTTCCTTAAAATAAAATCTTCCTGTCAGATGCTTCATATTATAATTGTCAACTCCAAATTTGAAAGACAGGTCCTCAATAGGGTTACTCCTTGAATAGGCTTGAGGTCTTTTTTGTTGCTGCAACATGTCATTTATTCACTTAGCAAGTTCAAGCTGTGATTGTCTACAACTTTAATCATTTCCAATCATCATGGCTCCAAATGTGCTGGCTAGTCAAGTGATGGGAAATAGAGCCCAAGACATCTAAAGGCCACCACAACAGGGAGGCTGTCCTTTGGAGGTTCTGGATTATAACTCATAACATTGCCACTAGTGTACTATCACACTGCCTAGAGGAAGACAGGAAGAGACTCTTGCTCCTCCATATTTGAGTCAGTTTAGTTTGCTCATTGTTGAGCACAAAAAGACAGATAAACAGCAAGGACAGCTTGGTCATCAAAAGATATTACCAAAGTGTGGGATTTGCATGTTTTTACGGCATCAGTCGAGTAACTCATAGATGATTACAGTAAGGTTGAAATTTGTTTTAGCTGATGGGCCAGATGTGCTTCACTGACCTACCTAGGTAGAGAACTTGGCTATGGCACATTTGTAACTTATGCCAAGCTACAGAAGGTACGCAGGTTGAAAGTAATTGTTGCCACTAAGTTATGATCCAGAAAGTAGACTAACTAGTGAGCTTTGTATAAAAGTATCGGAGATAACAACAAGGATGTGCTGAAGCATATTTTGCTGATTTGCTAGCAGCTTTCTGTGAAAACTCATCCTTGGTATACTTACAAGGTATGGCTTCCTGCCTCCCATGTTGCAGGAGGGCAACAAACAGCCTCCTCTTTAGTTGCCATGTAGCAACAGCATGATCTCATTAACCACTGTTATCTCTGACTTTCAGACTGCAATAGCTTGCTGAAACACCAATCATCTAAAGTGCTTCACTGCTGTAGCATCTGAACTCAATTCACTCATTGGAGGGGGGGGCAGAAATAATTTGCTTATGGAAATTCGCTACTGCTGTTTAAGACCAGAGATACATGTGAACCCCCATTTTAGAGTTCTATGTTCCCTCCCTCTTCCTCTTTTTATATTTTAAAAATATATGGCACATTCAAATGAATAGAAGCTAGCAACCAGTAAGTTAAATTTTATTCACCAAAGCTGTTTTGCTTCTGAACTAGTATGGGGAGGAAATACCATTTTTCCAGTAATGAGGAAGATTTCTGCTCAGGAAAGTCAAGGAAGTCTGTCATGGACTTTTTGATACAGACTCTGAGAATTTTCTGATAGAGGGATGGACCTTAGAAGAGCAAATACCATGTCTGCCAACATTTCAGAATTAGAAACAGAGACTTGATTGCCTCACTGTTTTAGGCATAACATCATTGGCAAAACATGTATTCTGTCTCTCAATCTAAAGAGGGGCACAGCCCAACAATGGTGCCTTTAATGGAAGCAAGGCTCTCATACTATGAAAAGGAAACAAGTGTGATATATGACAATAACTTCAAACCAAACTTTTATATTTTAGCCATTCACCTGTCAGCATTCCAGAAAACCTCAACTCCAACCAATAACTCTGAGACAGACATCAAGCTGACATCACCATGCCAAAGAACTCTGTTGGAAGAAATGCCCTTCTGGGTTCATTTCCAAGTGGGGAAAAAGACACTGGAAACATGGAGGCTATTTGGAAAGATGATTTAATGGTGGACAGGATCACATGCCTTGGAGCTCTTGGGAGAAGAAATTGAAGAGATGCTGAGAGTGCCTGTGTTTTAGGCCCTCTGCTGGGCTTTGAATTTGAGCTTGTGTTCTGATTGGTTGTCAGATTCCCATGGGGCCATGGAGGGGTAACTTTGTAGGTTGTCTTTTGAGTCCCAGACTTGGTTGACTCTTGCTGGGTGATGATATAATGAAAGGGCTTTGGGCAATTCATATTATGGCTCTGCCTGAAGGAGCTGGAACTTTGTTATGTAGAATAGATTGCCCCAGGCCTTAATGGACCATTAAACAAAGGTGAGGTGGGGGGTGAGTTTCTGCCTCTCTGAGTTTCTACTTCTCTTTTAGGGGAAATATTCTATCTTTTAGTATATCGTAAAATATTTCATTTTCCTAGGAGGGGGTGGGTTTTAACTTCCAATAACACTTTTTAATAATTATAATTTATGAAAGTTCTATGCCACACAACTTCCAGTGACTTTTTCAAACAAGATTAGAGTCTAACATGGTAGATAGGTCCAGTGAAAAAATTAAGAACATTGTAAATAAAGGGTGGGTGGGGAGCTCTGTGGTGCTCTCCTTCCTTGGTGCATTAAACATGTGCTTATTTTGCTTTAATTTTTTTTATCTAGGAGGAGGGGCTTCTCTGAGGTTGCCCCCATCAAAGATGATTAGTGGACTGGAGGCTAAACTACATAAAGAATGGTTGCTGAATTTGGGTATATCTAATTTAATGAAAAGAAGGACTAGGGGAGACATGATAGCAGTGTTCCAATATCTCAGGGGCCGCCACAAAGAAAAGGAAATCAAGCTATTCTCCAAAGCACCTGAGGGCAGGACAAGAAGCAATGGATGGAAACTAATCAAGGAGAGAAGCAACCTAGAACTAAGGAGAAATTTCCTAAAAGCAAGAATAATTAACCAGTGGAACAACTTGCCTCCAGAAATTGTGAGTGCCCCAACTTTGGAAGTTTTAAAGAAGAGATTGGCTAGCCATTTGTCTGAAATGATATAGGGTTTCCTGTGTAGGCAGGGAGTTGGACTCAGTGGTGGGATTCAAATTAGTTTACCACCGGTTTGGTGGGTGTGCTTTGTGCATGGGAGACTAAGAAGGCGATGCACCCTGGGAATGGCTGAATGGTTGAAGGTGCACTCTCCTTCTTGTTAACCTTTCAGCCTTCTGAAATTTTTAACTTTGATTTTCAATTTTAACTAGTTAAGTTAACCTTATTCTTAATTCTGTTTTAACTGTGCTATTAATCATGTGTTTATATTATTTTATCATGTAGACTACGAAAGAGTCACTTCGGTGTGATGGGAGATATATAAATTTAATAAATAAATACAGTTAATCCAGAGCTGTTGGAAACACAATACGTGTTCAAACAATATGCAATCCATTAGACATGAGAATAAAAAGCTAAAAATCTCTTCATATTAATAAATACTACTTCAGAAATATTTTGATGAGAATTTGAGGTTTGGGTTTTTTGTAATTTCATAACATTCATAAATACAGTAGTTCGTGCATGAACCCAGTGAGTACATGAAACCAACCAAAGTGAAACATCCCTTGGAATACAAGTATCCAGAATACACAAATAAGCCCCCCAGAGTTGTGTTCATAACAAGAAGACTAGAAAGATCTTTTACTAAAAGGGAATGAACAGTACATTATGTATATGTGGAGTGCTTCCAATGACAACTATATTTCATTCATGTTCTGTTGGAGAAAAGTTAGAATTTCCTATGCTGAATGAAATGTAGAATTTAAGATACGGTCCAAAATTTTTAAAAACTATTGTATATCTAATAGAGAAAAGTCAGTGTGATGCATTTACAAGCAGATGAAAGCACTGTTACAGCAGCTGCTGGCAATTTGATATTTTGTTTAGATAAGATTACAAAATCTCTATCCCTGAAGACCCTTTGCTTAGGAATCCACTTCCAACAAGAATAATGGTTGGCAATTTTTAAAAAGTTAATCAATAATATTATTGTTTGGAATGACACTGACGGGAAAACATGTGCTGATCTTGCAGTAATGGGACATAAGCGAGGGCAGGTTCCTGGGGTTCTTTTTACCAGTTCAAATGTAAGCACCAGTCTGTGCATGGTTTTATTGGAGCATCTGCAAGTGTAGCAGTGGTTGTTATCACTAACCCTTTGGAACTCCTCTCTTCAAGAATATGAGAAGTGTATATAAAAAGAGTAAAGGAGACCTGCGCGTTTTACCTTGCTAGTCATAGCTGACTCTAGGGGGCAGTGCTTATCTCCATTTCCACAATCATGTGCCCAGCATGAAGTCATACCACAGCACACAAAGCATATAGTGAAACACTAAACACTGTTACCTTCACGAAGTGGTACCTATTTATTCACTTGCATTTACATGCTTTTGAATGGCTAAGTTAGCAGAAGCTAAGGCAAGTGACGGGAACTCACTCCGTCATGTTGTGGTAAGATTCGAAACACCAGAACTTCTCCAGTGTCTTTTAAGCCACTGGAGAAGTTCTGCATTTTGCAGAACTGCTGCACCTCCTGTGAAGTATATAAGCTATATAAAATGCCCTTTAAATTCCAGAATTGTCATCACTTTGGGCAAAGTATTAGAAAGTGAACAAGAGAATGTCTTATTACATTGTGAGTTTTGATGACTATCAAAAGGATACATTTTGCAGCAACTCTTGAAAATGAAAGTTGAAGTTTTATTGCTTTTGAAGCAACATCCTCCAATGGCAAAAAAATGTTAAAATGGAAGGTTATTTGTATCACATATTTTATCTTTTAAATAGGAAAGATAAAAAATTACAAGGTACTTAAATTAATGTTTTCAAAATTCACATAGAAATTGAAGTAACTGTTTAAAATGTTTATGCAGAAAGCAAATTAAGAAGCAGAATTTAATTTTTTCATTTAACTGAAACGTAAGAGAAATATGATGAACTAATCCCAATTTCCTCAGCAATCAAACAACTTTCCTTGGGACTAATATGTTTAAATGAACTGATACTACATTTCTTTGCTCCTATTCAGTGGTCATTCAGATTTTTCCACCCTAGATCTAATAGTCTAGATCTAATATGCCATCTTAAACTTCTGAAGAAAAGATAGGATATTTCTCCAATTAATAAAGAGATAAATCAAGCACAATTTCCCTGTAAGAAGAACATCCTACTCTTAGTTCTTATCTCCTTTTAATCCTTTGCATGAACTGTATAGAAGTTGAAGAGTATTAAAAGTTCATTTCCTAAGCTGATGTAAGTATTCAAGAAATACACCACAATAAAATATGCCAATATGAATATAGTATTCATTGTCCATGCATAAAACTGCTGCAAGCTGAAAACTGAGAATGTAGGGAGTGCATAAAATAAATTAAATTTAGTGCCACAACAAATGCACGAGCTGTTGTACTGATTACATTATTCATCTTCATAATTAATTCAATAAACCTTTTAAATTTATGTATCTGAAAATGCCACCAAGCTTCCAGAGATCTCCTAGAATAGCAGAAAAACCTGAATTAGTGCTAAAGGGAAATTAAACTCAACCCTCAACTAGGTCTGCATGTTGCATTGCTGCAGGTCAGTACTCAACATGCTGGCATCCATGATATAATTAACAAGACTTTGAGGAAGGCTTTCCTTGCAAGAGAAGCAAAAGTTCTATTCCAATTGCAATGCTCATGAATACAATGAATGACTATAGAATGCATGTTCCCATTTTTTCCACTGAAAACACTCAGAAAACAGGATACAGGATAGTTTTCCAATATAGGTAGGTTAGAAAGAATTCAGCCTTAGAAAGAGAATAGTATCATATTTAAAAGATTGGGTTATATTGTAGAGATTCAGGTCCACTCAGAACCATAGAGGCCTACTTATTAACACACAGTTGTGGGTTAACCTAAAGCAGACGCCCCCAAACTTGGCAACTTTAAGACTTGTGGACTTCAACTCCACAATTCCACAACGTAGCTGGCTGGAGAATTCTGTGAGTTGAAGTTCACAAATCTTTTTTTTTTTTTAATTTATTCAGTTTTTCACATTAAAAACAAAAATATCTTTTTAGTGGACAACAAATTTCCGGGTCATCACCTTTACATACAAATATGACAGCAATTATACGTTCATATATGCATACTTAATTCTATTATTACCTTTTCCATTCTAAATTTTCAGTAAGGAGAGAAACAAACACATTAATTCTAGCCTCTTTCATTAATCTCAATCAAAACATCTTTTTGTTTTATTTCAATTATTTCAAATATAATCCTTTAATATTTATTTTAAAAATAAAGATAAACAATATGTGTTTGCCTAATAATAATAATAATAATAATAATGGTTACCAATGTCTCTCCTTGCTTTTAATAGTCTATATTAATTTATTAATTTAGTTGGTTCTTTAGTCTGCCATATTCCCTTTCCATTACACATTCTTTTTATAAATTCTAGATTAATACAAATTTTAACACTAAAGAAAAAAAAAGTATAGGTTTCCCCCTTTTACTGCTTTGAGTGGGACACCTCAATGATTAAAATATACCTTTGTTCCCTCATCTTGATTCCCAATAAACCATTATTTTTAATAAGTTACAATAATAATCATTACATCTTTTCATTTGGATTCCGCAGCATATTTTCCCCCCTTGATTTTTAATAAGAATTATCAGTATCTATATTACCCTATTTTCTAAATATTTTTAATTGCAGAAATATTATTATTACCCCTTGTCACCCTGCAGAATCCCCTTTTTAATTCATCAACCATTATCTCTGAAAAAACAATTTCTTTTCAACATTTTACTATTTCCGTATTTCTTTATTTCCTGCACCTGTTTCTTACTGCTTCTCCTCCCTCTCTTTTCCCCATATCTTTTCTCATTCCCATTTATATCCTTCTCTTTCTTAATATTTTCCTTTCCCCTTTTCTGCTGGGTCTTTCTGCCTTTCCTGACTTCACAGGTATTCCCCCTTTTGATTGCCTTCTTAAATCTCAACCTTCCTTCTTTCCCCGCTTCTTTGTAGTGTTCTTTGTGTTAATTGTCTATTTAAAATGTCTTCTCCTTGAGCTGACTCCTCCTCCTCTGAAGCTCTTTCTTCTTGTTCTTCAATCACCATTTCCATTTTTTCTAACAGAGAGCAAAGTGATTCACCTCTTTCCTGTAGTAATTCTCTCATATTTTTAAGTTCCATTTTTAATTCCTGAAGAGATACCATCATTACACACTCTTATATTTTATTATCATTAAAGTCCACAAAAAAAAACCCCCACACTTTTACTTTCCTTCTTTCTTCTTTCAATTTTCTAAAGTTCTCAGTTATTCCAGCCCAGGGTCTATACCAAAAACATAAATCAATCCCACAGTCAGTCTTTCCTTGCTTTTTCCTTTATTCTGGTTCTGCTTTCACTTTCTAAGATTCTTACTTTGTTTCAATATTTCTTTAATGTTATATCCAGATAAGTTCATTCAGAAACAGGATGCTTTCCCTTTCGTTTGAGCTCAAGTTTTTGTCAAAAGGTGGCATTCTCCATTATACAGTCTTCACCTTTTCCCCCTATTTTTTTATTTAGGGTTTTTCGAACCTCAATATTCCAACACAGTCCAGTCTCCAATTTGTAAACTTTATTATTATTATTTTTTGACAATCTTAAGTCCAGCTTTATTTTATGCCTGTTTATTGCCAAAATATTTTAGTCCAATTTAGTTAAATCTTTAGTTCTGGCTTCTTCCTTTCTCGGTTTGAAGCCCCGCTTAGCTGTCAAAAATATTTTCTTATTTTTTTCCTGTCCCTTTGTAATTTTGACACTCACTTTTCTTTTCGTAAAACTTCCATGTTACCTTAATTCTGGGATACTTTTGTTTAGTTGTATTGCCCAGTTGTCCTGGTTCAGATGTTATCCATCTCTTTCTTCCCTCCTGCACAAATCTTAATCCAGCTGAGTCCTCCTCTTTGGGGTGGCCATTTTAAACCACCACTGCAATCATCTTTGGGGGGGAAAAAGACCAAGCCCGGGGAGGAGATGCGGCTCCCCTCAACCTGGCTTGCGGCTTCCCTTTACTCCACCACCCCTCCAAAGCAGCTTCAGCCCCTAATCGTAATGATCGGGGCTGTCCAACGAAAGAGCACAGACCATAGTGGCAGAGAGTTGTGATCTACAGTCTGTCATCAAGGAGGCTCGGCCTTCTTCCCCCTGAAGTCTACAAGTCTTAAAGTTACCAAGTTTGGGGACCCCTCACCTCCAGCCACGGATGCTTATTGGGTGACTGTGGGCTAGTTATACATTCTCATTCCATCTTACCGCATAGGATTTGCCTTGTGGATATAAAATGAAAAAGATCTTCATGTAAGCCATATTTTGCTCCCAGACCACATCTAGCAAACTAATAAATACTATTTATTATAGAGGTTATTCAATTTATAAGGCTCTAAATTTCCTGAGCTTTCATTCAGCTCAGACCACGTCCATTTTTCCTTAGATTATACAATTTATATGTTGTATCTTCAGAACATGATACTCTTACAGGAAGCACACAAAATTTGTAGAACTTGGGGCTGGACCAAAATCCATTATTTTTCCACTTGCCTCATCCTCCATTCCAATCTATTTGCTGGAGATCCCAGTTGATAAGAGCACTGCACCTTGCATATCTGGATCATATCAATTTTTTCCTAAAAAACAAATGACAATATAAATTAAACACCTATGTAAAGTAGCTAAAAAACTTAGATTTATATTATTGTGTCTATGCATGCAAGCCTGTGCCTCATGAAACTTATTATAATCAACGAAAATCAATATTTACAGAAGATGTCTTCAGTCCCCAATGGAGTGAACAATTTCCCATTATTTAGTATCTGAACTGGAATCTGCCAATGGTAGATTGCCATGTCTAGCTTAGAAATTCAGGAGCTGAGTTCTCTGCACAAAATGCCATAATTTATCATAACTAATCTCTACTTCTAGAAAAATCACACACACTTGTTTAAATATTTAGGCTTGAAATGTGAAAATGAGGAGAGTACAAAACTTTTTTTTTTCCTGAACTCCTTTTCCTTTTCTATTTTTTTTTTTTAAAAACCTCTTGGCAGTGCTTTCTGCAATTAAATAGCTCCACGGGGATGCCATATGTTGCCAATAGTTTTACACTTCTCAGTAGTGGGAGGCTGAAACTCTTTCCAATAGACATGATAGGATCCCATTACAAAATTCTTCTCTAACAGAAACAGCTAAATGTTCTATCAAGGAACTAAATTAAAAATAGACCTGCTGGAATGGTTATCTCCCCGAAAGAATGCACTTGGCATGCTGAGTAACATGGTACATCTGGTGGCACATCACTTGAATTTGTCTCTTGCATTAGCTCAAGAATGAAACAAAGCATCAAAAACAAGACAACTCCACAGGCTGGAGTTTTCTTTCGGCTTTGTTTCCCCTCTGCCTGCGGTTCTGCCTTTTTATTAAATTAAACACTTGATATTGCTGCTAATAAACACAAATTATAGCTTTAAGTGTCAGATGGGACTTTTGCAGATGACAGTATTTTGTTTTCCATTAATAATATTTTCCTTCCGTTACAGACAGCAGAAGCAACATAGTTGGTCTCTTTTAAAAAATAACTGCTGGTTATTACATTTGGTGCAATTCTACCCACTCTGTCTCCACAGAAGAAGAGTAATCAATAAAAAGATTCAGAAAATGCAACCATGCTTTCACATTGGGGGCCAGGGTATCAAGTGATTGCCTTTGGGGGCTGGAGTGTATGTGCCATGATCAGAACAAGTATATTTTGATTAAGTTGGGCTTGACCTCTATGGGTGACAACTTATGGTGAACACATCCTAGTGTCTTTTTTTGTATCTACTTATGTACTTGTGTCAGTTTTTATATTCTGATATGACCAAATGATTAGATCAATAAAGTTTCTATTCAATAAAATTTCTATCCTATATTTACCCAGCCAATAAGGCAGTCGGGGAAAATATGATGTTGCATTGTCCACATATACATATGTACATAGGTATGTATGCAAACACAGAGTTTCAGACCGCTAGCCCTAATATTCAGCTTTCATTTGTAGTTTGTTCAGCATCTTCTTATTACTAGCTTTATACATGTAGCAATTAGCTTCTTCTATTTCTTCTTTGCATTCTTGTTTTATCAAAGGGGTCTTAATGTAAGTATTTATTTGAAATAATCCCTTCTTACCTTTTAAAAATGCTGCAGTGGTATTCTTATTTTTGAAAAATCTGATTTAAAGTGTATACAGGTTATTACAATTTATTTTTATATTAACTATGATATAAATACATTTTTGATGCCAGGACTATAAATGCTTAATGTTAAACTTAAACCTAAGTGATAAAATTTGAATAAAACTAGAGATTTTCTATCTTCTTCCTCAGGGCATCTAATCTATTATAACTAGAATCTACACTTCTAACAACTCCTGGATAAGCATCTGAGTAACTCCATCCAATAAATGATGGCATTGCAAAAGGTATGACATCATAGAGTTCATTTACCAGTCAAAAGAGGATGTTTTAAAATGAGAGCAAGATAAGGCAATGTAAAAGAGCAAGTTAATAGTTGTGCAAAGAAATGCTAAAAATTTAGAAAGGGTTTGAGTTTTTGACTCTGAGTTTTAAAAAAAATCAGCAAAAAGAACAGTATTTGGAAATTTCCTCAGAGAGCTGTTGTGGCAGTTCAAAACCAGCTTCAGACCTGCCAAAAATCTCATGACCTCAGCAGCAGAAAGGAGCTGAGTTGAGGGATTCCTGGCTTTACTGTGGTGTAAGTGAAATTGCAGCCTAGCTAATCTTTTCTCTTCAAAAGCTTTACAAAATTTGTAGGCAATCCATTCCCCTGTTAGTGGGATTCTAAGCGCATTGCATTCTCTACCTCTTCCCCCTCCATCATTCACCACATTTTTGTCTTCTTTATTTTGAAGTCAGCAGAAGATAAGACAATCAGTGACTTCAAAGTGCTTCTGAAGGACTGGTGAATGGAAATAGTGGTCAAAGGAAATGTCTTGAGTTTGCCTTAGGGACAGAGCCCACATTATCTATCCTTTGTTTAAAAAAAAAAGAAAAAAAAGAAAAAACAATTTTCAAGGCTCAGTATGATTTGGGGGATAAGATTGTTAAAAGAATATGTTTTCTCCCCCAATATGTATGAATGCATGTTGCATACTCCATGTCATTTTTAAATAAAAATTATATTTAATGTCCATGATAGTTTTGCACTGAAAGACATATTCTTCAAGCAAAAATTCACCAAAAATGTTGAATGTTATTACTTTCTATTTATTATTTATGTTTTGTATAGCACCCTTTTTGACCAGAAGACACTAGAATTAAATTTCCAAATATCTTGAGACTAAATAAATAAATACAAATGAGGCTCACTATAGGCAATGGATGATTCTCCAGATTTATCTATTTATTTATTATATTTCCATGCTGGTCTAACATCTCATGACTCAGGGTGCTTGACGAAACAGTTGAGTGCCAGCATTGCATCATTGCATTCTCCAGCATAAGGAATCACTTACTGATTCTCTATGACAACTTAATAATCCTTCTTGACAGATAAAAAAAAATTAGATTCCTAGTCTGTTGCTGGTTCAGACTGACCAGTTTTAGTCTTATTTATCTTCATACTTTTGCATAATTCTAGAGTGGAACTTGTGGGTTGCTAGAATTTATAGAATCAGTTTGGATCAGCTTAAACACACAAATCAAATAAAGATTCTTAGGTTACCTGTCAATCCTATGAGGTAAAACAGACTGAAAAACTAATACTATACAGGTTAGAATTACTTTTATTATACCAGGCACTGTACCATAGTAATGTAAGTCTGAATGTGCTTCCCCGCTTCCCTTACGTTATCTTTGTGTGAACTAAGGAGAGGCGATCTGAGATATTTTCTCACATTAGTTTCTTGGAATATACTCAAGCCCTGCTTATATCAGCAGTGACCTCCCATCCTTCAAGGACATTTCCTATTCCCTTTATATTAACACAAAATTCAAGCAGGTGCTTGACAATGTCATAGGAGATGTATTCCCAAGGAAATATAAATAACTTTCCCTTATAAGCATCTATATCCTTTAGTTTGAATTGATATGATCCTTTTGCCTAGTTACAAGAATATCTGGCCAAAGAATGTGATTTCAAATAAAATGCTAGTTTGTCATTAAGAATTATTTCAGTTAAGTAATGCTACCAGTATATGAACAAACAGAAACATTGTTATAGTATTTGCTTTCAAAGCTGCTTATGGAATCCAGATGCTCACATCTATTCATACATCTATAAGCTCAGAGTCAATACCCCATATTCAATTATTGCAGGAAATGAAAAAAAGCCTGATATACATTATTCTTTTTATTAGCTTTATAGTTCATCTCTAGAAGTTCAGGGCAGCTTACTTTAGACCGACTGCCTCATTTTTATTTTCACTACAATAATTCTAGGAAATGAGTTGGCTTAATAATACAAAGTCACCCAGTGCATTCCTCAGCTGAGGCAGACTGAAGCTGGGCAAAGGCATTCTTGAGGGAGTGTTTTCTACTCTACTATAGCATAAAACCTCCCAAGTGAGTATACTAGAGTACATGGAAGAGAAGTTTTCTGAATACAATACAAAAAAGATGTTGAGACTTTGGAAAACATTCAGCAAAGAGCAACAAAAATGATTATGGTCAAAAGAAGCCAAAACATATGAAGAATGATTGCAGAAACTGGGTATACTTAGTCTAATGAAAAAAGAACCAGGGTGACATGATAGCAATCTTCCAATACTTTAAGGGCTGCCGCAAGGAAGAGGGATCCAACTTATTTACCAAAGCAACTGTAGGCAGGACAAGAAACAATGGATGGAATCTAACCAAGGAGAGAAGCAACTTAGAACTAAGGGGAAAGTGAGAACAATTAACCAGTGGAACAAATTGCCTTTGGAAATTGTCAGTGCCCTAAACACTGGAGATTTTTAAGAGACTGGACAGCCATCTACCAGAAATAGTGTATTTCTCCTGCGAGAACAAGGAGTTGGACAGCATGACCCCCAAGGTGCTTTCCAACTCTATTACAGTTACTGTTACTGAACTGAAAATCAGTTGGGCTCCAGTTGGCCTAAGAGATCTCCTCCTGTCAATCACTGACCTTTTTGCTTCCAAGGTCATTTTGCATGTGTCTATAAAAGAGACTAGATAACTCTTGCACAGCCTGTTTTGGAAATGGGATTATTGGTCTTAGGTAAAACTGAGTGCAGGTCTATCTGAAAATCAATATTCCCAATAGTAAGGTACGCAACCTAACATTATAGAACGAGCCGTGGTAGCACAGTGGTTAGAATGCACTACTGCAGGCTACTTCTGCTGACTGACTGCTGACAGCAGTTCGACAATTCAATTCTTATCAGCTCAAGCCTTCCATCCTTCCTATGTTGGTAAAATGAGGACCAAGATTATTGTTGAGGGAAAGATGCGGATTCTTTAAAGTTTAAATCACTTAGAGAGGACCATAAAGCACTGTGAAGTGGTATATAAGTCTAAGTGCTACTGCTATTATAGAATGCTTTCTTTTGAATAAAAGGTACAGGAGGCATTGCCATTTGAGGAAGTATGCCATTGAGAACAAGGACCTTTGATTCTTCTGGGTTTGTTAATTGTATTAATTTAACCTGAGATGGTTCAGAATGGGGGACTCTTGATAGATGTTGATGGAATTCTGCAAACAATCTAATCAGAAAATACTACCAGCAGAAGGAAAGTGGTGACATAAGTTGGGAAGGAAAAGGCAAGCAAGAAACCCACCTATTGCTGTCCTAAAACTATCCTGAATTATACTATTTGAGAACACTGAGCACTGACTGGCTTCATTAATGAAACATGGCGAAGGTAAGCTGCAGAAGCAGCATTTTTGAGAATAAAGAAAAGCATATTACTGTTGCTATTTAGAACAGTTGTGCGAAGCAAAGAATTAGCTGCACATATACTATTTTCTTTTTCTTCATGTAATGAAATTTTATAAATTAATAAGCATAAAAACTCTCAGAGCTTCCTACATGTCATAATCATTCTTCTAATAGTCAATTGAAATATAGGTCACAGCCCCTTTAATTTTTAGATGGGAGGGCCTGTTTTATTGGCCTTCATTTTAAGACACATGGACCTATGCAATCATCATCACAATGTTACTGCCAATGGCTTTGTCCCTATGAGCCAATCAGTGAGCTTAGAAATGTTCTGCTATTTACATAACTGGCAGTATATAAATTAATAAGCTGGGTGGAGCTTCAGACACTTACAGTCAGGAAGCATACAAACAGGAGAAACAGATTGGAACAATGTCTTCTGCCTACAGAAGGAAGAGTAGGCTTCCAATTTCAAGAAGACAGAAGCTGAAAAATAGAAATAGGAAGACTCAGCTTATGAAGAGAAAGTGTTATTTCAAAGGAGGGGGGCAGGCAAAGCGGAAGCCAGTCACAAAACCTGGAAAGAGCAATAATAAGAAATCAAACTCCTCTCCAGCTCTTAATGATTCCAAGACCCTGCAACAATTGCGAAGGGACAACATGTACATGACAACCAAGGCCAAAGGGATCATGATTTCCTTTGTAAAGAACCTTTACAAATGGGTATCTATTGAAGCTGAACGCTTGCGAAAGGAGAGAAAACGCACTAGCATCGGTTTCTTAGAAATGCAGACAGCTCTGAAGAGTGTTATGCCAGGAAAATGTACTAAATGTATGGCAAGCGTCTCTAAGGGCAGGGGTTCGCGCTGTATGAAAGTATCCTAAAGGGGGAAAAATTCTCCCCTTCACCCTGGGGTGAGAAGGAAAGAACAAGACAGGGAGAAGGGAGATGAGTATACCAGAAACACCCCATACTCAAATTTATATTGCCAGGAAACATGTATTCTATCTAACCCTCAAAATATGGAATTCTTCTATGTGGATGCAGTTAAAAACAAGATCAAATGAAACAGCCAAGGCAAATAGCACAATGCCAACCAAATCTTTAGATCACATGGACAGAACAAGTGTGAGAAACTCAGAAATGGATAAAGAAAAAGTAGCCTACTCTAAGAAAGAGACATTGTGAATCAAAGATCTTAATATGCAGAACATATGGAAGCTAATGCATTCTTTTGTATTAGAAATATGAGATATTTTCCATCCTTTACAATTGAAGAATTTTATTATGAATTGTTATCACGAGGGCCTTATAATAAAAGCAACTTTTTTTTTTGAATAGTGGAGATCTTTGTGTTTTTCCAATATATTGTACAAATAAAATTAGCTGAGAATTTAAGAAAGTTGCTATTCTTAGGGGAATTGAACATATAAATTGTTTTGGGAAAAGCTGTCTCAATTATGTAGTCAAAGATAGGAAGTGAATGCTAGTCCTCCTTTATATCACTTCTAGTTCTAAAAGACCAAATGCTCCTCTACCACAATGTACCCAAAGTAGTTGTTATGATTACACATCTTATGATGCCATTAGATGTGTTGTTGCTCCTGCCAGCTATCTTAATCAGTTGGAGTCAGCAAACCACCAGAAAGCATTTTTGCTCGCACGGTGCCATGCTCTTCCATCGGCCATCCTGTATAGCAAATATAAAAGGATACCATTGATGGAAAGACTGTTCCTGTGGCTCAGGAGAGGTGGAGATGGCAGGTCACATGCTTCTTAGATGTTCTTTTTACACAGAGATTAGGAAAAAAACATATTCTGCCAATGCAGAATCCTGGTCGCTCTGATACCATCCATCTTCAGTGGCTGCTTAAGGATGAACAGTCCATAACTACAGCGCAGGTGGCCAGATTTTGCACAGAGGCACTAGGGATTTGTCACAAATATGTGTCTTCTCCACCATAATTACGTTATATAACAAATGTGGCAAACCCGTTGCACTGCTTAGTCTTTTCCCTTTTAATATTGAACCTCCAATGGGCCACACAGTTTATGGATTGTAATTTTAGTATAGTTAGACCATATACAATTGACCGGCTGGATTTTATTATGGATTTTAGTTGTTATTTATTATTTTATAGTAGAATTTTTAATTGTATATTTACTGAGTGTTTTTATTTGTTCTGGTCTCTGGTCTCAGACTGTAACAAACTGATTGATTGATTGGTTACACTCAGGGGTGGGACCTAACAGGGTTAACTACCAGTCTGGTGATTTACGAGGTTCGGTGATTTACGATGTGCTTCCCTGCACGTTGCATGCATGCACCTGTAAATCATCATCAGCCTGGTGCCTGGACAGCTGAGCAGTTCTGTGTGCTGAGAAGCAGCCTTTAAAAAAGTACTTTTTTCCTGCTTTTTAAACAGCAGCTGTGCCTCACACAGCAGCTGAAGTTGAAAAAACAGGAAATAAAGGTCAGGTAAGAGCCCGGGCGGGCAGGTGGGCAAAAACATCAGCAGACATAGAACCGGTTCTATGTCTGCTGCTCTTCGGAACTACCAGTTCTACAGAGGTGGACAGAACTGGTAGGAACCCACCACTCATTGCACTTCATTCTTTTAATTCATTGGACACCAAAGATTCGAGTTCGTTTCAAAACATACTTCTCTGCAATCTTCATCATTCACCATACTTACTGGGCCTATTGGAAATTACAGTTCAGCTTCATCTTGGTGTTCTAATGGCTGCATCTCCCTCAATATATAGGATCTTCATCATCTTCGGTTTATTCCTCACCTGTCTACCTTTTTAATGAATAGGTTGAATAAGAACGTCATGTTTCTTTTACTGCTCAGTATAACAGTTCTTGCAACCGTATTTAATGCAGGGTGTACTGTGCAGGGTGACTATCCACAAGCGTTAAATACTTTATCTTTCCCTTAAAATTTTATTTTGTTTATTGATTAACAGTGCAATGGTATCAAATGTCTTTTCAGAAGTAAATCTCATTTAATTCAAAGAGGTTTATTCCCAGTTTAGTAGATATGGGGGAAAAGAATTCAAATTGTCAAGTTACATATTTTGAAAATTAAATTAAATTTCACTACTTTTGAAATTTAATTAGTTTTACCTGAAAAGCTAAAGTTTACTAGCTCTAATATAAACTGCAATTGGGTTTGTGAAATCATGTTATATTTCACATTTTCAGTTTCAGTTTTTTTTATTTGAGTTATTATTTTTTCCTTGTGTACTTGTTAATAGCTGCCTTGGATTGTGTTTTTCTTTTGAAGGATGGATTTTAAAAGGTTAATAAGGTTAATAATAATAAAACATTGCATCCATAAACACAAGGCTCTCAAAATGTGAAATGGATTTTTTTCACTATGATGACATATAAAGTACATTTTGTGAAACAAGGGTCTCACTCATGCTTAGATGGAAACTCACTTAAGAGTCTGCTGTTAATTAAAAAAATGATCTGGACTAGCATTACCAAATTTTAAACTATATGTTCAAGCCAGGTATTTAACCCTAACCTTAACCCTACACAGGAGTTAGCGTAGGAGTGAGACTTTCTATACTAGAAAAAGCAGACTAAAAGCAGTTCAGATATTTAGTAGTTATTTTAAATATCTCAGGCCATTATATAAAGCTTGTGATGTAGCTCCCACATCTGACTCTATGGGAACTCAAAAATGAATGTCTTATACTGTAGATAAATATGTTTTTAATAATCTTTCTTTTTTTTACTTTTTAAGTAACAAAATAATGAAGATTTTGGCATTTAGCTCAGAGATTTAAAATCCTTAGGTTAAAAAACAATTCACTCCTACTGTAATTCTTGATTTTCCTCCCTATAGTTCTTTCCAAGATTTTTGATGTATTGGCTCTTCCTTCTCTTACCTGCTTTTTAGGAGCCTTTTACTGTAATAAATGATTCACAGATTCTTTAATAGTAGGAGCCTTTCTGAGACATGTTAGACAACAGAAAATATCTTTTAAAAAATAAGTTTCTGACTATGCCACTATCTATAAATGCTAAAAACCTAAACTCCCCCAATCCCAACTAACTGGAAATGGAAGCTCAACCATAATAAATCATTTACAAAAATGTTTGGAATGGAAGGAAGGAAGGAAGGAAGGAAGGAAGGAAGGAAGGAAGGAAGGAAGGAAGGAAGGAAGGAAATGTCAAAAGCAGGAGAAATATCTCTGATTGGAATAGTGTTTCTGGCAATCAAAGGGTTAAACTATCTTTATCATCAATCATCATAATATTATCTTCAAAGGTACCAAAGCCACAGGTTTTAAGGCTTAGAAGGGCAAAGGGTGTGGGGGAGGATTTTTTTCCTGATCAACCCAAGATAAAATTAATTCTTGTAATTCAACAGGTCACTAGAGCTACTATTTCTGTAATGAAACATACACATTCCACACAGTAACATGAAGAGGTGAAATAATTTCTCTTGTTTTTGTATAGGCAGACTGGTGTCGCAGAACATGCACACAACATAAAGAAGGCATTCATCTTGTAAAAAGGAAGGAAAAGAGAGAGAAAAGGGGAAACTAACAACAAGAAAACACTACAACCAGGCAACAAGGATCAAGAGGCCAGATGAATCTCTCTGCCCAAAAAAGTATTTACCCTTTTGTATCTGACACAAAAGTAGTAGCCTGAGCACTTGTAGTCATTAAAGATTTTTTACCACAAAAAGAAGTCTACATTGTACTCCACTTGGAAGGGGACATATTTCTTCTATTTAAGGGAACTAGACTTCACTATGGTAACATCTTTTGCTGAAATGGAAAAATGTTGATAGTGAGGGCAGTGATGGGGGCATTGCTGTTATTCAGTTGAATTGGAGGATGATTGTTTACTTCATGGGTGGCCTAAAAGGGGGGAGGAAGCCACCACAGCTAATATATATGTGATATTTCTGTTTACTTAATTGCCAGAAAGACCACTGATAAAACAAAAAGGCATATCAATGACAGCAAAAGAAAATTCACAACAAGAACGCCAATATTTTTTGCAAGCTTCACACATTCCCATTGATAAAATGAAACCATGTACATTAGCTATTCCATCTTTACTGCTCTCCAGAGATGCTGGACTTCAATTTTCACAATTTTCAGCTTATATAACTCTTGGTTGTTGGCAGAAACTTGAAATACATCTAGAACTTGGTATCAGTATCTAACTCTGGGTTAGCAGACCACACGGTCTGCTTACCATAGTTCAAAGATGCTCAGTTAAATTTTCTGAAGTTATCTCTCACAGCAAAGTGACCATCTTGTAGACAGTTCCCTCATGAACAAGTTCTAAGGTATTCTGGTAGGAAAGTAATAGTCTACAGGATTGGGGAAGGTTATTCAGTCCTGAAATGCACAAAATTATCTGTAGTGGAAATTAAAAACAGGCTCTCATCCAATGACAACAGCCAAGACTGAAGTCCTGTTAAAAAAGCATTGCCCAAAACATAATCAAAGCAGTATTTTCCATATATATTAAATAAATTACCAGGCCAAGGCAAATGAGCAAAACCATGGCTAAGAAGAAATAAGAAAAATGGCTACATTAAAGGATAGTAGGAAAAAGCTTCATGTAAAACTTAGTTTGACATACCTATGGATATGTCCAGTGTACTTGCTTTGCACACCTACATAACATTCATATTCTCCCTATAAAAATCTCATTAACCTTTGGTACTAAATGCTACAGACAGTCAGTGACTAATTCAATCATTATTTGACTGCTTTTTCCACCAACTTTTGGTTGTACATTGTGATTTTTCTGGAATAACTAGAAAAAATAATAAGTTGGATAAAGTGCTAAAAATGATTTATATATTATCAAATTGGTAGTATAGTTACATACATACACAGGTATGCACACATAGTTACATGCATACACAGGTATGCACACACACATGTACTGTTTTTATAAATCAGTTCTTAATAAAATTAATAAAGTTCAAGACTGAAGTATTTGCATAACATTTGTGTTTTCAATGGCCCATGATAAATTCATCCTATTCTATTCAGTTTGATCTTTATAAGATTTATAATTGTTGTGCATAATCATCTGAACACATGAAGAGGGTATAGACTACAGCTCTTATCAAAATTTGGATTCTCCTGAGCATTGAAAACGCAGTCTATACATGCATTATAAAATAAGAGAAAGTGTCACAAATGAATATGCTGCTTGATGTTTTCTTAACCTAGTTCAACAGAAATTCAGCTCCTTAGTGTGCTATACTATGTGTTGGACAATCTTTTCTTCCATACTATTTCAGGATAGGGTATCTGATGTCCATAGGCTATCTTCACTTTTATCTGCTATTTTGAACAAGTCTGGTATTTTCAACCTATTTATGGAAAAGTTTAGCAAGGAAAGTTTAGGTGCTTGTCTAGAAACCTTCATATCAGGCAAGGCATCTTTCCTATGGCTCGGGATCAATCTGGGAAGATTGAAGGCTGCAATTTGGATACATCCATATTACCTATGTGGGTGAGCCTTTTTTTTCATGGAGTCTAGGGGATTCTACTTTTGGAATTGCAAAGTTCCCGCAATTGTGGTCAATATAAATATGATAAATGAAATACATACATTTCAGGCTATGTTACAGTTTTCATCCTATCAGTTTTGATACTGTTGTACTCAGCATTTTGACAACACTAACCTTCTCTGTCCCCCACTAAATGTCCCTCTCCCCAGGAGCTATAAAAAAGAGCACAAGGCCCATAAGTAACCTGGGTACACAGATTGCCCACTGCTATGCTAGGACCTCTGTGATCATATCAAGAGCAACTGCATTCTCTTCACAGATGATGTAAAGCTATTCAACACCACAGACAATACTGCTAGCCTTCAAAAAGACCTTGACTATGTATCAGAATGGTCAAACAAATGGCAATTTCAAATCTCAACAAATAAGGCTTAGAAGGGCAAAGCATCACAGTCAGTGTTGGATGTATATTTTGTGTATATTCGTAGATATTGTACTCTCTAATTGCAAATGGAGAGGCAGGTACTCTATTTTTTTTATCTTCATCTTTAAGTACTTTGGTTTTATTGTATTGCGAACAGTTGCTGGGGTGCTTCCACAGTTTCGTTGTACTTGTACAATGACAATAAAGTTGTTGTTGTTGTTGTTGTTGTTGTTGTTGTTCTTCTTCTTCTTCTTCTTCTTCTTCTTCTTCTTCTTCTTCTTCTTCTTCTTCTTCTTCTTCTTCTTCTTCTTCTTCTTCTTCTTCTTCTTCTTCCTCCTCCTCCTCCTCCTCCTCCTCCTCCTCCTCCTCCTCCTCCTCCTCCTCCTCTTCCTCCTCCTCCTCCTCCTCCTTCTTCTAAATGCTCTGTCCTACATATTGGCAAAAAATACAGAAAATAAAATACAGGCTGAATAGTCAAGACCTTGTTGATGATCCAAACTCTGTCAAGGAT
Organism: Pseudonaja textilis; assembly: GCF_049901715.1. Classification (NCBI taxonomy): domain Eukaryota; kingdom Metazoa; phylum Chordata; class Lepidosauria; order Squamata; family Elapidae; genus Pseudonaja; species Pseudonaja textilis. The sequence continues at coordinate 32,784,894 of NC_141992.1, read as the reverse complement.
CTTGGAGTACTCATCTCTAATGATCTAAGTGCTAGAGCCCACTGTAACTACATAGCCAAAAAGGCTTTAAGAGTTGTTAACCTAATCTTACATAGCTTTTTCTCTGGAAATATTACACTAATAACTAGAGCATAGAAAACATTTGCTAGACCAATACTCGAATACAGCTCATCAGTCTGGAACCCACATTACGTATCTGATATTAGCACAGTTGAGAAAGTCCAGAAATATTTCACAAGAAGAGTTCTCCACTCATCTACTTGTTGCAGAATACCTTATGTCACCAGACTCGAAATTCTAGACCTAGAAAACCTAGAACTACGCCACCTTGGGTCCGATCTAAGTATAGTATATAAAATCATACATTACAATGTCCTACTTTTCAACGAATACTTCAGCTTCAACCATAACAACACAAGAGCAAACAATAGATACAAACTCAAGGTTAATTGCACCAAACTTGATTGCAGGAAATACGACTTCAGCAACAGAGTGGTCAATGTCTGGAATACTCTACCTGACTCTGTGGCTTCTTCCCCAAACTCCAAAAACTTTAACCTTAGACTGTCTACTATTGATCTCACCCCTTTCCTAAGAGGTCTGTAGGGGTGTGTGCATAAGCTCACCAATGTGCCTACCATCGCTGTCCTATTGTTTCTTTTATTTTTTATTTTTCTTATATGTATCCATGTATTCATAACTATGTTTTTACTTATACCTATTATCTTGTAAGCAATTGACAAAAATAAATAAATAAATAAAAAATAAAAATAAGTGACTTGATAACATAGTCTTCCTCAAAAGAATTGAAGAATTAAAACTTCATCACATACTAAAAGAATAAATAATTATCTTTCTGGAACAGAAATTGGGTGCACCCAATGTACTGACAATAACATCATTTGCTTGGTTTTTGACTTACCATTTGTCTAAACCCTGCCAATGTGACATGATGAACAAGTTGTGATTTTACAAAGTTATGGCTTAGTAATGGTGAAACTTAATATAATAAATCATAGCAGGCTAAGATAAAATGGCATGAACAGCCATCAGTTATATGGAGATATATGGATAATGTATTGATTTTCTATCTCTGTTGAAAGGGGGGGAGGAGGAGGAGGAGGAGGAGGAGGAGGAGACAAGCAAGGAAGTGAAGATTGCTAAATGCTCCTGGCTATTTCCTGAATATGGCTGATTAACTATTGTGTTGTTGATTGCTGTAATTGTCCATTGTGCATGATTGGAACATTGCTTCCTGTTGACCTAGTTGAGACAATTTCAGAAGACATATAAGGAAACCGACTTCTCAGAGAGCAAACTTAATGAGTGAACAAAGGAAGTATATAAGAAAGACCCCAAACAACCTGGATGGTGAAGGAAATTTTGTGGTCATCTGAAAGATATGTGCAATGTTTGTCCTCCTGACAGAAAGGAATCGAAATGACATCTGCTAGAAGTGGGGGATGTGTCATTATTAGAAGAGAAGGTGATAAAGAGAGAATTTTTACAATGTAACACAGCAAGGAAGGTGAGAAGTTCCTGCAGAGAACAGGTGAAGCTTCTCAGGAAAGGTAGAGAGGCAGTGACAGAGAAAGAGGCAGAGAAAGGTAAGTGAAAGCCAGAAGAGCAAGTGAAGTATGTTTGACTATGAAGCAAGAGGATCAGAAGGCACTCAACCTGTTTCAAACTCTTGTTTTAGAAGCTAATCCACAGCTACTTGTATAAGCTTCACCAATCCCCACTGTCACATAATAGGACGGATTATATTTGGGCCCCCATGGATCGAAGAAAGCCAAGGATGTTTTGAGAAAGAAGAGGTGTGTTAGAGTGATGGATGATTCTCTGCTGAATGGAACTGAGGCTGCTGAGGCAAGACTTTGTATTAGGCCATGGTGGATATATTGTCTTGAATCCATTGATAACTATCCCTTCTTATTGTTAACAACAGAAAAGAATCAGACTTGCCTACTGGCATCCACAAGAACAGAATTTGGTGAACTTACATGGAAGGTTTGTAGGAATCAATAACTTGACATTCTGAAGGAGAATTTTTTCAGAGCAATTCTGAAAAATAAGAAACTAAGAGCACAATTGCAAACAGTTTCTTCAAGAAATAAAAAAACGTGATCCAGCTAAAGAAATCAAGGTGGATAGACATAGACCTTTTTAAAATGAAAGGAAAAGGAAACATAAAGAGGAAATAGAAAGAGATACATAAATAGAAAGAGGCAGTCTCTAGAAATGTATTGTATCTGAACTGAAACTTGTGAAAAATGTTTCAAATAATTTTAAAATGGCACTTTGGTTATATCAGAAACAGAAAGACAAGATGTATAGATCATTTGTAAGCAGCAAGGCTGAATTCATAACAGGTGGTAGAGAGAAAATAGAACACCTTAGTTTATGTCAGTCTTCTCTTAGAATGGAAATAAATCCCTGGCTGGCCATGACTAGGCTGACACTGAAAGGAAGAAGCTGCAATTCAGAATAGTCAAAGAGAAAGTTAAAGAACTGTTAGTTACTTTAAGTGGATTTGAGAATTCAAGTTTCCAGGCCAGATGAAACGTTGTACAACCTAGCAGGAACTAGTGTATGTGATCTTAGAACTATTAACTATAATCTTTGAGAACTCTTGGAAAACTAGTGAGATCAGGGGATAACATGAGTTTTCCCTATTCCCCCCCTCCCCCAAAAGGGGAAGTTGAACTCCCAAAATTACCAAACTCTCAGCTGGACATTTCCACTGTTATTAAACAGCATATTTGTGAGCACTTGAATAGGAATGCAGTAATTAATAAGAGTTTACCATGGGTCTGACTCAAGCAAGTCATGCAAGACTAAAATTATCTCTTTTCCTGACAGAGTTACTAGCTTAATTAAGTAAGGGAACACTGTGGACATAGTTTACCTTGACTTCAGCAAAACATTTGACAAAGTCTCTCATAATATCCTCATTAATAAAATGGTAAATGATAGAACTGTCAGATGGAATCATAATTGCTGAATGACCACACTAAGTGAGCACTCGCTAATGGCTCCTCACTGGATGGCAGAATAGTATTAAATGAAATGCTACAGAGCTCTGTGCTGTTCATAATTTCATTAATTATCAGAATCAAGGGGTTAAGGGGATGCTGTAGTAGATTACAAACTGAACATAAGCCAACAGTGTGATACATCTGCATAAAAGATAAATATGGTTTTGAGATACATAAACAATCTATACTCAGGCTCAGTAGAAATAATTGTTCCATTCTACTTTGTTTTGACTTTAAAGAGACATAGATAAACTGAAGTGAGGACTATAAAGCTGGTACAGGAATCGGAAACACAGTCCTATTTGTTATATGAACAAATAATTAAAGAAATATAGTATATTTAGCTTACAGAAAAAAATGCAATGAGATATGATGCCAGTCTTGAGATATCTAATAGACTTTCACAAATAGGAAGGAGTCAACTGATGGGCTGAAAGTACAGGGAAGAAGATTCCAGTTGGATATTGAGAGGAATTTCCTAATGGTAAGCAATTAACCAGTGGAAGAGATTACTTCATGAAGTAGTATGCATCTCTTCACCAAAGGTTTTCAATCAGAAACTGGATAGGCTTGTCTAAAGTGTTTGGCATATCCTGCATGAGCCAGCAGTTTGTGATGGCAGTCAACAAAGCCAATACAATCCTAAATTGCATTAACAGAGGGATACAATCAAGATGAGGTGCTAAAACCACTCTATAAAGCCTTAGTAAGACCATGCCTAGCATACTGCATCCAGTTTCAGTCATCACACTATAAAAAAGATGTTGAGACACTAGAAGAAGCACAGAGAAGAGTAATCAGGATGATTAGGGGACCGGAGACTAAAATGTATGAAGAACAGTTACAGGAACTGGGCATGGCTAGTCTAGTGAAGAGAGGTACCAGGGGAGACATGATAGCAGTGTTCCAATATTTGAGAGGCTGCCACAGAGAGGAAGGGATCAAGCTATTTTCCAAGGCATCTGAAAGCCAGACAAGGAATAATGGATGGAAACTGATCAAGGAGTTGTTCAACCTAGAAATGAGGAGAAATTTTCTGACAGTGAGAATGATCAACCAATGGAACAGCTTACCTTTGGAAGTTGTGGGAGTTTCATCACTGAAGGATTTTTAAAAGAGACTGGACAGCCATCTATCTGAATGATATAAGGTCTCCTGCTTGGGTGGAGGGGTTGGACTAGATGACCCACAAGGTCTCTTCCAACTCTGTTAATCTAATCTTATTGTTTGAGTCTTGGGCTAGATGAGTTCTCAGATCCTTCTGATTCTCTCACACATTGGTTAAACAATAGTATTCCTTACAAAGTTGCACAGTTTCTGAGCTGATTCACTATCTGAGAATCTACCCCAGAATTAATTTTGCAGTGAGAACATAAGTAGCTCAGAACCACCTTGTAGGGGAGGTGGTGGCATAAAAATTAATTAATTAATTAAAAACTAGCAATACTTTTGAAAGTACAGCACACAACTGGCCACTCTTAGATATTTAAATTGCCAAGTCTCAATGGAAGTGGTAAGGCATTGTCTGAAGCATTAAAATAGTAATTATAGAACTGATATAAGCACAAAAACATTTAGGAAGCAAAAAAAATGGGCCAGGTTTCCTATGAATGAATGATCTAGTCAGCAGCTTTTATTCAAGGCTGTCCTTACCCTTTCCCTCCCAGATTAGAGTCACAACTTTATCAAAGCCACCTCAGACATGCATAGAGTCTGCTTTTTTCCCAGCTTTATGCAATACCAAACCATGTTGATCATACACATGCATACAACACTCAGGGCCACAGGGGAGTTAAACAAAGAAACCATGCAGCTGCCTGTTGCTCAGGAAAAGCCAAAGCTTTTGATAAAAATAAACAATGATACCATTACTTTAAAAGAATGCAGTGATGCATTCCACAGATTAAGAATCTAACAATGAAAGTGAAAATGGGACACTTAATTTGGAAACCTGTAACATAAAAATTGAAATCCACCAGAAGTCATCAGAAATACAACTGACAGACACATACAGACACATACACATATATGTAATGACACACGTGTACATTTATACTTGAGAAAAGATCATTTAAATTGGAATTATACCTGGATTGCAAAATACAATAATAGGCAAAGTATGCTTGACTTTGCTGTTCAAACAGGTAGTGTGGCATAATTTGGAGCTTTGATTGGCTATGAAACTGCTGCTAAATTAAAGTTCCATCACAACCTGTGTGCTGTACTGCGTTGTCGCACTGACTTCTGAGAGTATGCTAAAGTTATTGGCTGATGTTGTGCTTATGATCAAATATGGTATTGGCACACTCAACTGAATCAAAGCAACATAATAATATAATAAGAGAATGCCATAGTTTCAAAAACATATTTGGTTCTATATACCTAAAGTCGGATATCACAATACAGTTTCTACAACAACAAATCAAATGTCAGTGTAGTCTTACTGTACATTTAAAATTGGTCCTTTTCTAATCTAATTTGAGAAAAAATATTCAGGACTGAACAACTGAAACAATATGAGTAATGTTTCCACACAAGTGGTAGTATTCAGCCGGTTCACACCCGTTCAAGTGAACTGGTAGCAAGGATTTGCCATGGATCACTGAACCAATAGTAACTTCTGGCTGGCCACGCCCCCGACCTGGTCGTTGGTTGTTCGCTTGCCCCGCCTACCTGATACTTGCTCACCCTGCCCACCTGATGCTCATCCTTTTTTCTCTCCTCCTGACAATCAGCTGTCCCTATGATCAGCTGTGCTGGGATTCCCCTCACTTACTTACTGCTTCACCCAGGAGGCTTCCCTGAGACCCAGGAAGGTCCCAAAATAAAGCTTCAGTTTTTTTCCTTCCTGGGCCCCAGGGAAGCTTCCCAGGAGCAAAAATGTCCCCCAGGAGGCTTCCCTGAGGCACAGAAGGTCCCAAAAGGAAGCATGGGGAGGAGTGCTGTGTGCCCCCTCCAGGCTCCATTTTTTTCCTTCCTTCCCTGAGCCCCAGAGGAGCTTCCTGGGAGCAAAAACATCCCCCCAGGTGGCTTGCCTGAGGACCAGAAGGCCCCCAAAATGGGGGGATACTGCAAAAAAACCCACGCCCACCCAGTCATATGGCCATGTCCACCTAGCCACACCCACCAAGCCACACCCACAGAACTGGTAGTAAAACATTTTGAATCCTACCACTGTTCCACACTGACATATGATGATGCTCCATTGAGTAAAAAGTACAAAGGAGAGTTGATAGAGAGGAGTGTAAGTGATTAACGAAGATCAAATATAGACCAGGATTTTTTTCTTATACTGTAAAAGGTAGTTCTGGATAACCTTTTGAGATGACCCATTGGCCAGCTGAAAAAAAAACAGAGATACAAAAAGAAGATGCATATGATGTAGTTGAGGATTCAATTATAACTCCTGAATATTCAATTGTACCTACCCCAAAATAAGTTCACGAAAAATAATTGCTCCATGAGTGCCAATATCATTGAACACACCAAGCACTCTTGTTTGTGGTGACAGATCTTATGCCATTCATTTATGTAATCCACGACAGTGTAATGGGCAGCAGAAATAATCTTGAGAAATAGGAAGAAAAGCTGCAACCAAGACAACAGATAGATAAAAGAAATTTGATTCTGAGGCAGAAATGCAATTTGAGAGGAAGTCTCAGACTTGACTTTCCTTAGTCCTTTTAAAGATAAAGGGGGAAAGGGGGAAAGCACATTCAGACTTGAAAGATTCTGTTACTGTTATAATTTATTTAGTGTATGGTGATGTTACATTAGCCTTTGTACATTGTGAGCACAAAGTAGTTGTTTGGCTGTTGACAAATTACTAATCCGTTCAGTTCACGCTTGCATGCTTTCCAAGGTGCACTATGAGGAGCAGACTAGTTCCACATTCAGAAAGTTTCAGTGGTGTTCTGCAGCTACATCTGGGGCTTCTTCATCCACCAATGTCACCTCATGCTTGGATGACACATTGGGGAAAGTGCTCTGTTACTGTAACTTAATATAAAATTAATATTAGCTTTCATTGTGTCCCAAATGTGCTTTTTCAAGAGGCAGTTGGGCTTTCTGGTTTTTCTTTGAAGACATCTCACCTGTCATCCAACAAGCTTGCTTCTTGGTTGAGAAGTGAAATGTCTTCAAAGAAAAACCAAAAAGTCCAGTTGAAAAAGCACCTTTGGGACAACCATGACCTGGAGGACTGAAAATCTCCACAGACATTTCATAACTATGCTTTCGTAATCTGGTCTACTTCAAAGGATTGATATATAGTTGTTGTTCTGTTATCTAGGTCTACTTCTCATTCTTGTAGATGCATTGGAGTTAGTACTTTAAGATGTGTCAGTGAAGCAAGCATCAGAAAGCTACTCTTCACTCTAGCATCAGGTTAATAGAAATGACACAACACTTTTAATGTGCTTAACTTCATTGAGCTGGTGTTTAGTTACGTTCCCTGCACCAGGTACATATACAATAAATAATTTGAGGGGGAAATTTTCAATAGAAAAATTAAACCAAAAACCCATTCAGCTTCTCTTCTCTACATATGTGGTGGTGGGGCTCCTCAGGGGAGACTTGAGATTACAGGGACAATGACTTGGTAAAATAGGAGCTAAACAGCTACAAATAGGTCACCAGCTGATTTTCCTACAGGGTTTTCAAAAGCCCTGCACACTGTATCTGTTTAAAACTTAGAACATTTTGGAGGGTATGCTTGATGGCAGCCACAAAAATCATATTGAAACATAAGGCCAATATGTTAAATAGCAGCAGCACTACATGAGAAGAAGATATTATTGTTTCACAGAATTTTTATTTTATTTGTACAAGCAATTCCACATTAGTTCTGCAGTTCCACTGTGCCTCGATATTATGCATTAATAGACTGGCTTGTTCAGTAGCTGATGATTGTAGTTCTAGGAAATTTATTGTTGCTATAAAATGAGTCTCTTTCCCCCTCTCTCCTGCTAATTGACAAAGAGGCCCAGTAATTAAAGTACAATAAAAGTTTTCCAGTAATTAGTTTCTGTAGTTTTGTTACAGGCCATCAATTGTTCTTTAATAATACTGATTGTTAACATTCAGTAGTCAGTAGACTCTCAAAGCATTCTGGGCCACAGCCACTTCCAAACACTACACATTCCATTCCCATGAGGACATTTGCATTCGGAAGAAAGTTAACCCTCTCCTAGGGTACAGTGTCTGTATGACGGTTTTATGGTTTTGGCTAAAACAGCTGAAATAACTAATTCCTGCAGGCAGGTTCAATAATTTTATGCTAAAGGACATGGCTTCAAGTTGGATTACTTTGCCCCTATTAAAAACAGATGATGATGTTAATGATAAAAACCTAAACCAATTTCTCAAAATATCTATTCGTTTCTTTAGCTCCAGATGGCATTCTTCTTAGTTCCATTGTACCAAGAAGATACTCGAGCAAAACTGTTATCCTTTGATGGCATTTTAGCTGTACATTTCAAAAATATTCCTTTCCAGCATCCAACCAGGCAGACAATGTGTGTAGGTACTCTAATAGCAACTCAGTATCAGACATATGGGATTATATCAGTACTCACTGAAGCAAGTATTTTGCAACCATCAATGTATATTATTGCATTGCTCAACTACTAAGCCTAGTACTTGCATTGCAAACAAGAATGTTCATTATTAAATCCAGGCACTGTGACTCAGGCACAAATTGGGAATATTGACAAGATTAGCTTAGTTTCTTAGGCCTAATTTTAAGGAAATCTTTCCTAATGGTGACTTCTCCAGATGTATTGAATAAGAATTTAAATCCACTCCCTTGGGAAACATATAAAACATATATGGATGAATTTTTGCTTATGCATCATATATAAATAAGATTAAAAATAAAGGGAAAAATAACTTGAAAGATGAACTGAAATATTAATGGCTACAGATAGTTACATGCCAATCTATTATTGTGTATATAGAAATACAGAAAAAGAAGTATGAATTAAATACTATATTAAAACAGCAAGCAGAATTCATGCCAGCATGTTTATGGTAGAGATACTGGGAAAACGGTGAAAGACCCAGCAAGATTTTGGCTAATTGCCTAAAGCAAAAGAAAGTTAGAGGTAAAAGAGATGAAATACATAAAACTTCAATGGATATAAATTGACAATTTTTAAAAATTGTATTCAGAATTACATACTGTACCAGAGAATATATCAAATGAAATGATAGCGGCTTTTAAAAAATAAAATTAATCTATCATGTTTAGGTAATACACAAAAATATTTTTTAATTTGCTCACTATTTGGGGTTCAGATTAAACAAATAATTTTAAAAATGGCATGTGGTAAAACATCAAGAGTGCATGGATCCCTATTGGATGGTATAAAACATTTATAGATCTTTTGATTCCCAATTGTATGATGGGATATTTCATAAGGGAATTTTATCAGTGGCATTTAATCAGATTTATATTACAGTTATACCAAAACAGATAAAGATCACACTTAGTGTGGCAATTATCATCCAATCTCATTGATCAATGTTGATGCAAAGATTTTAACAGCAGTGTTAGCAAATAGATTACAGCAAGTAATATGCTATCAAAAACTATCAAATCAGGTTTATAAAAACTAGGCAAGAAGCAGACATTTAAAAAAAGAATGATAGTTATGTACATTTATTAGAAATGAACACACACACACACACACACTAACAAATAATCTTTACATAAAAATCAGGAAACCTGTGGCTATTACTCTGCTAGTCATTGTTGACTATAGGAGCTATACTCATCTCCATTTCAAGATCATTGAGCTAGTGATGTCTGAAGACATTTCTGCAGTCATGTGGCCAGTATGATGTCATGGAGTGCTGTTACCTTCCCATCAAAGTGGTACCTATTTATCTACTTGCATTTGAATGCTTTTGAACAGCTAGGTTGGCAGGAGCTGGGGAGAGGACAGGAGCTGACTCTGTCCTACAGCATTTAGATCTTAAACCTGTGCTCCGGGCTTTCTAGCTGACAAACCTAGCATCCTAACTGCTGAGCCATCATGCCACTATTAACCTAAGTATATAAAGAATTGTAACTATTAGTTGATACATATTCTTCTTTGCTTCTTTTCTTTCTGCTGTATTTTTTTTCCAATTTTAAGCACTTTTCATGCAGTTGTCTTTGTATGTACAGTATTTGCATTATAACTGTCTTTATGTTTTGTCTCTTCTTTACTTTTTGCAATACAGAGCAAAAAAGAATGAAATGGTATTAGTTCATGCAATGTACCGGAGCACAATTTAGGGGGCAGTAAATTCTGTCATACAGTTTATTTTCAGTGTATCAGTTGTGCAATGTATCTTAACATAACACTTCTTTGAAAGTACAGCATTGTAAAACATTTGTCTTTGCTGGAATTATTTCACAATAGCTGGAGACTTTTGTTCTAGCTACCAGATGCTCATGAAATGTGTAGATGAACTAAATTACACAGATGAGCTCTGTGATGATGACCACATGAATATGTGTGGGTAATCAAAAATGCCATTTCTGAAGAATGAGTTTTAGGGGAAGTAAGCACTATTTAAATTTAGTTAGAATTGCCTAATGCTATTTTCCCCTCATATCTAAAACATAGATTGGCCTAGAAACTTCAGATTTGTTTAATGCAAGAGCCCATGAAATAATCTAGTGAAGAGGATGATGTACTGCTCAGAAATTATTCACATCAGAGTTAGAAATACAAGACTGCTAAAGCAAGAATCATTATTTCAGAGGAGTCTGTAGAACATTCTGCTCCACATAGTTGCAGAAAAAAGAAATCCTCATAATGTTAAAAGTGAGCCATTTTCATCTATGCCCAACTGGAGATAATCATATCAAAGTATACCTACTAAAACTCTCATTGCAATGACCTTTAATTGGGCAAAACAGTGCATCATTGGGCAACAATTTTTGAACCAAGGTACAATTGGAAGAGTACTTGCAAGCTTCAGCTACTTCAGAATACAGTAGCGTGAACAATTCTACACAACCCTAGACTTGCTTGTGTGTCACATCTTCTTCTGTGAGAAATGCACTGGCTGCCAATCCATTTCTAGGTACAATTCAATGCGCTGAAGCCCTGCATGGTTTGAGGCCAGGTTATTTGAAGGATCTCCTCTCCCTTATTACAACTGCCTGACCTACCAGGAAAGGAAGGAGGGGCAGGTTATGGGTCTTATCAATTAAAAACTGTCACCTGGTGGTATTCAGCAGGTTCTAACCGGTTCTGGAGAACTGGTAGCGGAAATTTTGAGTAGTTTGGAGAACCAGTAAATACCACCTCTGACTGGAGATTTTACAGTACCCTTCCCCTGCCACGCCCAACAAGCCACACCCACAGAACTGGTAGTAAAAAAAATTGAATCCCAACACTGGTGTGATCACAAAAAAAGGCCTTCTCGGGGCTGGCCCTTTCTTTATGAAACATCATTCCCCCAGAGGTACTGTTGGCCCCCACCCTGTTGCTTTTCCTAAAGGTCCTAAAACATGGCTTTGTCAGCAGGCCTGGGACCATAAATGGAAATGGAACTGATCAAGGGGCTGATTTGCTTGTATTATTGATGTCATGAAGAGAGGGATTTTAGTGGATCTTTACATTTTTTTCAATGTTGTAAGCTGCCTAGAGTCATTATGTGCGAGTTAGGCAGTTGTATAAATTTGCTGAATAAACAAACAATCTTTGAACCAAGCTACCTCAAATGGGCTAAGAATGTGTCCAAAATCTGGGCCCCATGACTCCTAAGTGAATGAAAGTTGTGGCTGCTTCAGCACTAATGACTGTTGCTGGGCTCCTGCTGCTGAGTTGTCTGACAGTTTCTCAACCAATCTGACAATCTCTCACTTCTTCTTCCATCCAGTAGGAATCACTCTACTTGTCTGCTGGAAAGGAAAGGGAAAGAAAGGAAAAGAAAAGAAAAGAAAAGAAAGGGAAGTTAGGAAAGGAAGGAGGAGGAAGGGAGGAAGGAAGGAAGATTTCTGATGCTACCTGACAGTTTCCCACAAGAAAACTCAATGGGTAAACCAGCAGGAAGTTAAAAGTTGCTCGCACTACTTTTTTGCTCATTTGCGACCATTTTGTGTCTCTATTTATGTTTACAAAACAATGATCCAGTGAGACACAGGTTGACTAGCTGTTACTATTATTACATATTATCTATACACAGTCTACCAGATAGTTATGACTGGATTTGGTACTTTTGACTATTAAATACCTTGCAAAAATCTAGGATAGTTAGGATATAATTGTAAAATGAGCTCTTCCCAAAAATATTTTTTTTTGTAATTGATGACTTGAGATTCTGTCCATTCTTAATGTGGTGAAAGTTTTTTTCAGTACTATTGGTATACAATTGTTGTTATTCAGTATATGTTTTATTAATCTGGGCTATAAAGGAAATAACTACCCGATAAACAAATTAAAATAAAAGCATTTTTTAAGAAAATATCCATGGTAATCTTAGGTAAAGCATTTTGGAATAGTTGTAGCTTAGTGATAAAGCAAATTGGGTCTTCTAAAACCCAGTCCTCAGCATTTTCAATAACAACAGCACTCAGCTAGTATTGAGACTATTTCAGATTTCACAGAACACCATCAGATTATTTTAACTCAGGAAAATATAATTTGATATATTTCCTTTTGTTTTCTTTGGTCGTGAGTACCAGGTAGATTTGAATTACTGCCTTTTCAGAAGCTGGTCTGCATTCCTGTTCTTTGAGCTACCTAATTGATTTGTATCTGTATTATTCTACTTCTGCTATTCTCTTTTCTGTTATGATTGATCAAGACCTTTTCTTTCCCTTTTATAATGATTAGAATAATCATGGTAGTGGATCACACCAAGGAGCAAAGGAGATCTTTTTTCCTTTGTCATTTATAGGTAAATTTGGAGAGGTTATCTAGTTTGCAGGTATCTTTAGGAGCTTGCATTGCCAAGCAACTGGGTGAAGTTAAGGAAAAATATACCATGTGACTATGTGGTACTGTCATGATTTGCCCCAAAGATATTTTTTAAACAAAGTTTCATTGATTTGGATAATTTTAGGCTGTTCATTTTAGTAAAATTGTCTAGTTTTTTTTTATATCACTGGATTCAGTGCTAACTTTTAATAATGTGTTCATACAAATGTGTGGTTCACATTCAGGATTTTGTTAACCTAATTATCTGAATTCATATGACATACGAAAGCACAAATTGATAACCATGTCTAAGTGTTAGGCTAAAATCTAATTGGCTCATTTGTGACTCAGTATCTTAGACAAACTCAACTAAAACTTCCTTTGTTTCATGATCCTGTAAGCCTTGTCTTGGACCTTCTTCATGCCCATAAACTATTCCCTTTCAATATTTCTTTAAAATATTTTGATTCGACTAGACAATGGAGAGATGATTCTTAACAATAGTGGGTAGGAGCTCATCATAGCATGGATCACCAATCATGTTGAGAATTCTTTAATATCATGGATGACATAGTCATGTTTTTCTCAAATTTACAGGAGAGATGTACTGCAAATACAAGCAATGTATACAGGAAAGATTCCCCATCACATATTTAGCATATGCTTAGGTCTTTATACTTGCTTTTCATGCAAACATACAAGCTTTGCAATTGTTTCATCAACCAAGTTGGTTGTTGGTTGGTCTCTTTCTAGGCATAATGGAATATAACTATTTTATCTTTGGAGCCATTCATGGCTTTGGACTTGAGGAAGTGTAGATATCAGAAACTGGCATCCCTGGGTTGATTTTTAGGCTCCAGTAAGGTCTGGTATCTTTCTCCAGAATAATACCAGCCAACATTTCAAATATTGGGTATTGCCCATATTTGGGCATTGCCCATATGCACTATTACTCTTGGGAATTAAGGAAAAACAATTATACTTACTATTTGTCACACTGTTCAGTATCAATATTATCAGGTAAAACACCAGAAGTCTTTATTATTGTATGAATAAGAACACTTAGAACTAAACTTGGTAAATCACCCAGAGAATTGATTCCATACACTGTATTTCTAAGTATAAATATATCCATCACAAGCTTTTCTTAGGATTGCACAAGATTGTCTGAGATAGGACCAGTGATTACTTGGAAAAGACACTCTGGAAGCTATCACATAGATCACAGGTGGACAAAATTTAAGAGATCAAGGAGCATAATATTTTTTCCATTTTTTATTTTTAAGGGTAGAAACAGGAGGAAAGTATTTCCCAGAAGGTAACCACATTCTCATCCACCCACCCCAATCACTATTCCCAATTAGCCAAAACTGTGTTTGAAATTTCTGGGGTTTTAAGATACTGGGAATGAGGGCATTCAAAATAGAATACCCGTGGTTTGCTTCTGGGAAGCATTTTACTCCTATTGATTAAATGATCGATTATGTGCCATCATAATGCTATCAACTACAAGTGATTGCTTAAGATTCCCCCCTCCCTCATGATGATCTATCTCTAATCTGGTCTTTCAGGTCTTCCAATGGTGTACCCACCATCACTGTAATTGAGTTCCTCTACTTGCAGCTGGTCACCATCTTTTTCTTTTTCCTTCCACTTTTCCCACTGTTAGAGCTTTCCAAAGATTTAGATCTTTACATAACGTGTCCAAAGTAGGATAATTTTAACCTGGTCATTTCTCTTGAGTGAGGACTCTGTATTGATTTGTTCAACAATCTACCTCTTTGTTTTATTGGCTATCCATATATTCTCAGAAGTCTTCTTCAACACCAAAGTTCAAAAGTATCAATACTCTCCTATCCTGCTTCTTCAACTTCAACTTCCATTGAATGTCATAGTGTCAGGTGCGAACAACCAGACCCACATATATAGAGTTCAAACTAATTTATTGTTCTCTGCTGATTACACAGTAATCACCCAAGACTGGCAGCTTTCATCTGGAATCAAGCAAATAAGGCTCTAAGGTAGCGGTCACCAACCGGTGGGCTGGGGACCACTGGTGGTTTGTGAGAAAATTTTGGTGGTCCACAGAGAAATGTCCCCCCTAAAGCAATTAATCCAGGCTGCACAGGAACACAAGGCTGCACCACCCACATGGCCCTCCCACCGTCTGGCCCCCACCCTTCAGCCAAGTGCAAACCTTATCTTGAGTAGAGCCATGCGAGCTGGAACTGGAAGGTAAGACCAATGGTGGGGGAGGGAAATCCGCCCCGGAGTGGCTTGCTGACATTGGTGGGAAAGTCAGTCCCATATTCCAGAGCTGCAGTAGTCACAAGACTGGCCCTCTGGTCATCCCAGAACAGCTCCTCCAGTCCATGGCAGGCCGGTGCACCTGGGTGGAGGAGCAGCTGCTCTGAGATGACCAAAGAGCCAGTCCTGTGACTACTGCAGCTCTGGAATATGGGACTGACTTTCCCATCAATGTCAACAAGCCATGGCCAGTCAAAATTCATATTAGTGGTCCGTGGGATTTAAAATTATGAGTTTGGTGGCCCCTGAGGTCCAAAAGGTTGGTGACCCCTACTCTAAGGCATTCAGAGTGGGTCAGATCCAATCCTCCTGTGTTTATGTAGCTCGTCCATGCTGATTCCTCGCTTGAGTGCTCCTCCTAACTGGGATGGTTGCTCTCCAACACATAGGGAGTACCATGGCTTGCATGATTCTGATTTTGTAGGTAGGGAGACATTACTACATTTGAATATCTTTTCCAAGACCTTCATGGTTGTTCTAGCAAGTGCTAGTTTTGATTACGTGTTGTTGTTGTTTTTTTTACTATTGATGGCTGATGCTAAGAGGTAGAAGACTGATTCTTCTTGATTAATGACAAGTGCAAGCAACCAGAACCACTTATGAATAGACTCTAACAGATATTTTATTGTTGTAATCTATATTACAAAAATCTTGCCAGACTGTCTGTCTTCCCTTGGGAAATGGTAGATATTGACCTAAGGGTTTGACCTTAGAGATTTCCTTCCTGAAAGCAATTCCAAGTTGCAGCCATTGATTCCATCACATTAGAGTCTTGTATAGTGATGGAGCACAATAATTAAATAAATAAATACATTTTATCATTTTATAAGTGATATTGATTGACACCCATTCTTCTGAGGGATTCCATAGGGATCTGAAGATTCTGTCTGTCTATCTATCAGTCTGTCTGTCTACCTCCCTCCCTATCTACTTACCTATCTACATACCTAATAAATATCTTTAAAAAATCTCACCACAGCAGATTTTACACTAACTTGCAACAGTTCAAAATCAGGAATGATTGTTATGTAGGATCAGAAAGTGAAAATAACCTTTCATAAATGATGAATGCTAAGTATCAAGGCAAACAGTAGTTGGCCAAGACTTGAAGGTAATCTTTAAATCCTTGACATCAAATACATTCAAATATGAAAAATCACTCTTGCCAGATTTATGTGGGCTAAGAGCAAAAACCAAACAACCTCTCAAACTTGAGGAAATAATATGATTCAATGTATTTTATCTTTTCAACAAAGAACAAGTGATATTTCTGATAGTTTTGTAGACATTTCAGGATGAAAATTATGTTGACCTGTAAGGACCTTGAAAGTAGCCTTTTATGGGTCTCATACACATTGGTCATGATCTGAGAGGCTCAGGTGATTGGTTTGCTGCACCCCTTCTTGCATTCAAACTGCAAAACAAATCTTTCAAGACAACTTTTCCTAAATAACTTCTTCATATAATAAACTATAATTTCCATAATTCCAAGCTAACATGTCTCTTTTTGAACACAAAATGTTAGGGAGATGACATGGTGAGTTGCTGTAGGAGAAGAGCAGGCAGAGTCAAGAGAGAACTTAACCCAGAATCATTATGTGTCCACAAACGCTCCAAGTCTAGCCCTCCTTTTGAATTCAATTAATTCTTATCTAGCATCAGTTTAGTGTTGACCTCAGTTGACCAGATTCTTGTGTATAGGTTTGAGCAACAAATCTTCTAAACTAGAATTTACATGTGATCTTGATTCTTTGCACCTGACAGTTGCTGTAAGAAAGACAGCCATTCTCTTCAAATATTTATAGCTCACTTGTGTATCTTTAGACTATGGCTTTCTTTGTTCATTTGCCAGGTATTGTAATATTTCATCTTAGAATCATTGTTTACTTAAAAGAGTTGTTCTCAGTCCCAGAGCAATAAGTAACCAATTTTACAATTTGTATATTTTTGGCCAGGAGAAGAAAACAGAATGCATTTTATAAATCCATATGGCCAGTGGTCAGGGATTGTGGAAATCATAATCCCCCACAACTGGAGGAACATGATTGCTATTGGACTATGCAATCCACCAACTAAATGCTTTTTTTAATAGCATGAATTGCCTACTAGACATTATAATGATTAGTTTTCAGAAAAAGAAACAAGGAAAAATATCGTTATAACTCTATCAAATTAAACATTACATTATACAAAGGATCAAGAAATTAAAATTAAACTGATACTGCAAGATAGTGTAAAAATAAATTTAAACATAAGAATTTAAGAAGAATTCTACCGAATCAGACCAAAAGGCTTATGGTATCTAGTTAGCATTCTCTTCGTACAGGTGGCCAGTCAGATGATGCACAAAGTCCATCATCAAGATATGACTTATTTCTTTATATCTACTTCTGTATCAACAGCTATATTATTTACCAATCTAGAAATTTGGAATACAGAACAACTGGCAATCTAAAATAAAACTGGGTGTGACATCTTATAAAGTTTTGATAACTTGACAGTTTATTTTATTTCATTGTAGCATCTTCTATATTGTAGAAGAATCTTCAACATCTACTGAGGATGTGGTGGATAGTCTGGCACCCATGAGGATATCATCAACACTTACATTAGTTATGGTATTACAGCTACACCACTGTTATGGCGATATTGTAAGCAACTTCTATTTGACAATAAACCAAATGTAAATGTAAACAATTTTTTTTGTTTGGGTGCCGCAGTATGTGGAATTATTGTGCATGCATCTGTACCATATTGTTTGAGAGGGCTTTCAGTGCAGTGTTTGCACTTGTGAAGGAAAATGTTGTCTGAAATATTTATGTTCATCATTTTATATGTATGCAGTTGCCTCATTTTCTCTAATGAACTGCACCAGGTTGATTTATGCATCAGTAAGTAAGATTTTTGCCTTTGACCTTTTCATATGTTCTGAAAATTTAGCCCGCTCTAGTACATTATGTATTTTTTTTCCCTTGCAACACAGTATTGAAAAAGTATCTGTTTTGAGCATTTGTGTGACAGAATGTGCCTGAGTGTTATCGGCTGTGAGGCAGATTACCTATGAGAATGGTAGATTTTGTATTATATAGTGGTACAAATTTAGGATTTTTTTTCCATCCTCGGGTTTGCAACCCTTTCACAGAACCAAAAAGAAGAACTGAGAGAAGTGGCAATGACAGTAGTTAAGACCCATGAGGTTTGATGGATAGTGAATCCACAGCAAAAGGTCCTAGTATCCCTCTCACAAGGGATAACTTTGAGGGCCTGGGAAAAATGCTGTCAGATGACAGCTGAGATGTTGTAAATGCTAGGAAAGGGGCAGTGGTGGGACTCAAACTGTTTTACCACCGGTTCAGTGGGCATGGCTTGGTGGGTGTGCTTTGCCTAACGCCGGCGCACAGCTTTCTCCATACCAGCTGACACCTGCAGCGTCAATTAGCTGAGAGGATAAAGAAGAGAAAAGCTCAGGGGCAGGTGGGAAGGCCGATCTTGCACTTTTCTTTTTCCTCTCAGCTGATTGGTGGAGGATTTTTTTTCTTCCTCTCAGCTGGTCATTGGCTTTTTTTTACTACCAGTTTGGCTGAACCAGTCCAAACTGGTAGTATACCACCACTGGAAAGGGGTTTAGGAATGGGGGGTGCATAATTTGGAGTATGGGCAGTGGAGGCTTGGTTGTCCCTCTGCAGAAATTCTGGACTAATTGGTAGGCTCAGATCATATTATGCCAACATTTGTTCCCCATGTGTCCTAGATTATCTGTGCTGGAAGTCTTATTACAGGATAAAATATTAAGGTGATATGAGAACATTTCCCCTCCAAATAGTTAATGAAGACTCTTTATCCTGGGGTAAGCAGGATGAGTAAATGAATCTTCAGTATAACATCTTTCCTTCCCTCAGTTCCTTCACTTATATTACAGTCAGATATTGAAGGGTTATGTTTGTTTTAATCTCTACAGCCACCTATCTCATTATAGTGACTCTGTGAAGCTACAACAGTTATCAACATAGTATACACCACAACAAAAAACACATAATTGGCAGGTGAAATGAAACTACGAATAATCCTTCAATATAACCATCTTATAGACCCCAATTTTGTCAGAAGTTTTAATGGGGAAATTGGGGTACCTTGATAAGCAACTGAGACACTGCCTAGTTCTTGAGAATGAGGAAGGGCTGATTCCCCAAGCCCTTCTCAATGTCAGCAACTTTAACTCTCAGAATTCTCCAGCCAGCATGAGATCTGAAGTCTACATATAAAAGTTGTTGGGGCTGAGAAACATTGATACAGTTCATATTGACTAACCAGCAGGAATAGTCTGGAGCTGTTAAGAGCTCTCTCTGCCTGACTTTATTTCAAGTAGTAGATGAAAGATCACTTTCTCAGTTGGCTAGTGTGAGGCTTACAGCCAGGCTAGAAATTGCCTAAGAGAAACAAGTAGAGTGCTTGACTGGTAAGCCTGCAGTTACTCCCTTGCTATTCTCTGGAAGTTGCTAACAAATAGTTGCCCTTCCCCTTAACTTTGACTAATTTTTTTTATCTTATTGTGTTTAAATGGAAAGGGTGGTTAGATGGCCAAATGCAGTGTACAAGCCTAGGTATCATTAAATACAATCAAGGTACATGCTTTTGGCTGAGTCTCTATTTGCGTGAGAAATCTCACACGTTGAAGCTATAATTTGTAGAATTCCTAGCCGCATA
Organism: Pseudonaja textilis; assembly: GCF_049901715.1. Taxonomy (NCBI): domain Eukaryota; kingdom Metazoa; phylum Chordata; class Lepidosauria; order Squamata; family Elapidae; genus Pseudonaja; species Pseudonaja textilis. Next base: position 32,764,925 of record NC_141992.1, on the reverse strand, counting down.
GCTAAAGTCTACAAGCTACATTCCCAACAAGTCAGGGAGACAAAATTGAGTAACTTTCTTTTAAAATTACATTTTAAATGTTATGTATGTTTTTTTTAAAAGACAGAAAAACATAAATAATTCATTACATTTTGGTTCTTTAATGTGTTCAAATGCATCATGTATTTAGTTTAAAAGCCGTTATTACTATAATGTTATAGTCATTGTAATGTTTTCACGGCTTTTTTTATTTCAGCTCAACGTTTGTTTTTAAAGAATTCTCTGTCAGCTTGGAATCTGTTTGCCTTATGCTCTGGAGACTTTATCCCAGATCCTTTTACAATGGATTGTAAAAAGTGTGGAATTAATGAAGACTTAGATGTTTTTAAATGTAAAATCACAAGCTTCAGGAGATATTAAAACATACCTCATGCAAATGACAGGATTATTTTCATTTTATATAAGAAACTATTTACAGCATTATTTATGCTAGGAAAAGAATCAGCCAAAGAATACACAAGTTGGAATATACAACTTGTTCCATTGCACTAAAAGGACATATGTTCTAGTGCTTTTCTTTCAGAGCTCTGTTAGTAAAGCAGACTTATTTTCTATATGATTATCTTGTTTATTGCTTCCCATTAAAGTAATTCCTCTCTTCTATTGGTTTTGTTTAGATGCATTTGAAAGATAATGCTTGGATCAGCCTCCTCATTTTTTTTACAGCAATTCACAGTACAATCTTACACTTGTCTACTCAGAAGTAAGTAAATATTGCATTGTGTAAAATTTCACATATCACACTATGGATGCTTTTTCTGACATTCAGATTAATCATACATAAAGAAAGATACAGTACAATGTAAAAGAATTCTAAAAACTATTGGATATTAAATCCTTAATATAAATAGTATTAACAAAAGTATAATACACCATTTAATGGACACTTCTAGTTTGCTTTCGCTAAGTTTTGCAGTCATCTGATGGCACACTTTGCAACAGTATTGTTTAGCAATGGAAATTTATTGCTTAAATTCCAGTTACTTATTTATTTCAGAATTCCATTCCAATTACTATTATTTAGTGAGGATTGTCTTGTAAATCCTTTAAAAAATATTTTTAAAGCTTCATTTGAAAAGATTTGCATTGATTTTTATGAAGCTTAGCTATAATTTTTATCCCTTTAAAAGAGATGTTTTGAAAACAAAAAATAAATGCTACACACATTGATGCTTTTTCTTTACTATATTATGGAAATCAGTTTTTTGAAATCTTTTTGTAACATGGTTATTAAGTCAGATCTGCCTGTTTTTATCTTCTTTACCAGAAAATATAGATAATCACAGTTTACCTATCAACTGAGTGTACATAGAAGTAATATTGACCCACAACAGTTCTCTTAGTGAGTATTCAAAGTTACAAAGGCACTGAAAAAAAGTGACTTACAACCACTTTTCACACTTATAACCATTGCAGCATCCCCATAGCTACATGATCAAAATTCAGACTCTTGGCAACTGACTCACATTTATGATGGTTGCAGTGTCCCGGGGTCATGTGATCAGCATTTGTGACAAGCAAAGTCAATGGGGAAGCCAGATTCACTGAACAAACATGTTACTAACTTAACAACTATAATGATTCACGTAACAAGTATGGCAAAAAAGTCACAAAATGGGGCAAAACTCATAAAATGTCTCACTTAGCAACAGAAATCTTGGATTCAATTGTGGTTGTAAGTCAAGGACTACTTGTACAACATGAAGTTGAGTAACTTGTTAATATTCATTGGCAACTGAAATATATTAAATATATTCTTTACAACCTAGCAGAATGTTGGGAAAAATTTATGTGAAGAAGGCTCTGTCTCTCAATCCTTCCCTTTGTCAGCAGGGAAGCTCTCTGAAAATTGAATAGACTGGGACCAAATTTAGAATGGTAGAAGAAGCCAGCAAAGACTAAATTTGAAAATGGGTTAAATTCTCATTGGACCCAAAGAAAAATGTCCCCAAATCATCTCTATGGGAAAAGTGGTTGGACAGTCAATAAGAATGGTGGCAATGGCTCCATTCGGAATCCCCCTTCTTGTCTCCTTCTTATGTCATATGATCCAGAATGGGCATATACAGTTTACCTTGAGCTCTCTTATGCATATACACAAACACCAAGTGGTACAAGAGGAGAGTAGGAACACACACCACAAACTGGCATGTTATTTTGTTACTTAGGAGAAAATAAATATATTGTCTATGGCTCCTTCTAGGAAAGGGCGGAAAAGAATTGCAGAAGCCATTCTCTGCCTTTCCCTCCTTTACCTTGATTGCAATCCAATAACATATGGGAAATAAATTTTGTAACCGGTTTTGAAATCTGTTGGCCCATTAGCTATCCATCTCTGAAAACAGAACTGAATACAATAGGACAAATTTAGTGTGTAGGAAAAGCTGGGAAAAGAAACATTGATTTTGAAAATGAGCCAGGGTTAGAAAGAAACCCCCACCCCACCCCAGACCAATCAATCACTATAGGAAAGGCTGCTGGACTTGGAATGCTGCCAATGTCTCTATTCTACACCCTATTTCTCTTAGTCATGTGATCCAGAATGGAGCTGTTATTAAGGATTGGAAAGAATTCTAGAAGCCATGGCCTCCATGCTTAATTATATTATGACTTAAATTTGTTATGGCTGAAATGAAGGAACATGGGCCAAATGTTTTTGATTGGCTGAAATCAATTTGTTTAAATGTTAATTATAATCAGAGACGCAGAAGTATTCCACATTGCCTCTGAATGTAATAAATAGAAATGGCGTGAAAACAGGAACTCATGTTCTGTTAGTGCCAACTACATAGTATTTTTGTAAGGACAATAAGCATATTGGAAAGCACTGTATATGCCCTGTAATATATTCCTTTACAAAAACCTGTAGTGAACTCCATCCCTTAAATATGCTTCAAGACACTGTCTACTGAATAATGGTCCCATCTTTGTTAATAAACTCCTGTACAAACTTACATGATTTTACCTCCGGCCACTGGAAGAACTGACAACCTGTCAACCTTATATTATATTTATTAATTCATTACAATATTAGAACAAAGTGGTTGGAAAGTCATCCTTTTACATGGTTACTCAATATTAGGACAATGCGCAGCTGATTGGCCTGAATTTAGTTGTCTGTCCAACATGAAGAAAGTTGAATGCTGTTGCCATGGCACTAATGTATCTCCAGAGAAAAAACAGGATTGTGGTGGTGTAATAATGCATCCATACTTAGTAGCCACTGAAAACAATGCACACACATATGCAAATCTTTAAGCATTGGAAAAACTATGGTTTTCCACAGAGTCATATCTATCAATCCATTTCCTGTAGAAAGAAAGCAGAAATTGCCTATTTTGCAGATTAAGGTCTATTCAAGGAGGGTGTGAGGGGAGAGAGTAGAAGACGAAGGGAGTGATGACAATTGAGAAGAAAAGAATAAATCAGTCTTGCCACCATTCATGACTTATTCATGAGACATGTGAATTTTGCATTTAAATTTGACATTCTCATGATCTCAATATTGTATATGCAAATCTAAAGATTTCTGCATCCCTTCACATTCTTGATTCAAGTGTGCTCTTTTTCAGTCATCCTGTGAATACAAAACTAGCAAAGCTCATAAAGATATTGCTTTATGCAGAATTCAATCTTTTCCACAAATCCAAAGAATGCATTCGATACAATGAATTAATTTTAAAGAAAACATAAGAGTTAATTGTTAATGTTGAACATTGGTTGGTTTATATACAAATTGCTTTTGCCTCCTCTAATGTTGTATCATGGTCAAATAAAGATCTCTCTGCATCCAACTGTCAATATATGTAGAAATACTGTAATTCAGAACAGTGTAACAGAATTAGAAAGGATGGTCAGTGCCATACAACCAGAAACAAATCTCCTGTACAGTTTGCTATAGCTCTCTGAACATTTTCAAATGCCTATATTTAAAATGTTGGTTAAATAAATAACAAGAAATATTATCTTATTTACTGTCAGTTTTTAAATTACAGAATTAGCATAGAAATAATAATTTGACAGTTGCTGTCAAGCAAGCAATTGTATTCCCTAAACTGAATAAGCTAAGGTCACAGAAGTGGCTGTGTGAAATTTATAGAGAGAAGTAGTAGTTAATATTATCATGATACTTGATGTTTTTATTTTTAATTACTAAGCATTATAAGTATTCTATCTTATGTTAGAGATTGCTTAAATATTATGCATCTCTTTCCTGCAAAAGAGTATAACAAATTTGTCCAAGCTTAGCAGAAATTCTAAGAATAGTTTTTAACCCTCTTCCAGGCCAGATAATATTATTTTAAGCGTCCTGAGTATTCACTTGAGGCACAAATGACAAGCTCATACTATTACATTTTAGACACATTATGCAAAGACCAGCTCTTTTGTGAACTCAGTAATGTTGGGAAAGGTGGAAGAAAAGAGAAGGAAGAGGATGACCAGCAGCAATAGTTATACCTATAAGACATCTGAAGAGCAAGGTTGAGAACAGATTGTTTTGGAGAATGGTCTAGTTATATGGGTGCTAAGAGTTTAACACCAACTTGACAGCAAATAATTCATTAATCAAATCTATCACTTTAAACAAAAACTAAGATTCACTAAAAAAAAAAGCATAATAGGAATGCAGAAAAAAATTAGCTCAAAAATTATATATGATCAGTAACAATAGGAATAGTAAGCTATTGCCCTGATTGTGGTTTTCCCTGAGGCATTTGGTTGTCTAAATCAATATTTCTTAACTTCAGCAACTTTAAGATATGTGAATTTCAGTTCCCAGAATTTCCCAGCCAGCAAATCCATACATCTTTAAATTGCTAGGTTGAGAAACTGTGATTTAAATTAGGCTGTATTGATCTATTTTAGAAATATAGAATTACTAGCTGGATACCCGTGCTTTACGATGAAACTTTGTGATCAGGCTATGCAGGAGAAACTCAGTTCACCATCAGTTCTCCGTCCAGCTCATTGGTGGTCGGTGATTGAAACAATAAGGGAATATCGCTCCTGCCACCTTGAGTCTGGAAGCAGTTCCATAGGTGGAAGGCTTAGACATTTTGGTGAGGTACTGACGTTTAGTACTGTAAGGAGCGCCACACCTCTCCCAAATGAAGGAGTGGAATGTCTGCCAGTTTGAACTGAGGTAACGGAATGTGAGGCAACTGGCAGATGGAACAGAATCCTTTTCATGTGGGGAGGAGTAGTAGAAGGTCTAACTCCTTAGCATCAGAGCATGTTAATATATGACAACTGGCAGTTGGAACAGAATTCTTTTCAGGTGGGGAGGGAGAGTAGAACTCCTTAGCTTCAGAGCATGTTAATTATTGTATAAGAAATATTAATGATCTGATTGTCATTTCAAAAAAAATCCTTTCTTAGGAAGCACCTAGAAGCCAAGAGGAACATATGTGCCAAATTTAGAATTTTGCGGGGAGGAATGTCTTCTATGCATATATGTAGAGGTCTGGTTTAAAATTAATGTAAGCTTCCTCTCTGCTTGTAATATCTAAACATTAAACTGCTAAAAAAGAAAGGGCAATAACCCTTGAAAAATAAATTGACAGTTCCTCTCAAAAACCAAAAACAAAACAAAATCAATAACAAAAGGAAGAAATTAGAACTATCTAAAGCCATTGTGCTACAAAATAAATTAATTTTGACATTTAATCCTAGATCCATTGATGAATCTCACAACAGATGGTTTTTTTTGTGACTGGAGCAAATGGTAAACAAATCTGCTAAAAAAGTGAATCAATTTCCAAAGTTCAGCTACCAACATTTTTCATAATTGAAATTAAAAATAAGATATTTTTGATACCTCCTCAGTGCTAAATATTTTGAAAGGTATATAACTTTGTTCTGTTTTTTATTTAAAGTAGAATTTGCTCAACTGAAGAATCTGAGAGAGTTTAATAAAGATTTCATTTTGTTTAAGTTGGAAAATGAGAGTATTGCCAGCTGTCATATATTTTGTCATCGATCATATACTTATTCATCTGGGAGAAAGTTTGATTTTACTCAGTGGGCTTCTTTTTAGGTATATATAAAGGCTTTTTCATACTTTTCATACCTTTAAAAATATTCCATAAAATATCAGACAAATAGATGATGTTAATAATGATGAAGATGATGAAGAAAAAAACTTTGCCTGAAACTTTGGAAAGTTGCTAGCAGCCTGAATACCCACTACCAGATTTGATGAACAATAGTCTGTTTAAAAGTCTAACCCAGCTTATTAATTTTATTAAATTCTTTTTTAATTAGAATATTTCCTTTATTGATACTGGAAACACTACATAAATTAATTGATTATATTGACAGAAGGATGGATTGCTCAATCAATAGATAGAAATGTATTAAGGATTATTTGTGTCCTTTGTGTCCTTAAACTTCATTATTGATAAACATGATGATGATTATGTAGTTTTTGTCTGAATTACAATGAAATAATTTGTTGATGCTATTTTCCAATGTTTCACAGGTGCAAAATCATATAGGGAATTCATGCTTCATTTGCAAATAGTGCTGTGCAAAGCTTCAAAGAGAGATTTTACTTGATTGAATTGCCCATTCAAATCAAATCTTTGAAGACTCTGAATTTTTTTATTGATCTGAAGCACTGAATTGAATCAAGTACTTTCACATCACTATGGAGATATCTAAACACAATTTAAGCATTGAAGGGCTACTTGGCTTGGCAGAGTCTCCAATATTGCTTCACTTTTCTTTCCATATATGAAGAAATGTGTGGGGTCTGGAGGAGTTTAAGTAATGTTTATGGACTCTCAGTGTCCCTTTTCATTCTTTCATTAATCTTATTTCTCTCCATAGATGTTGTCCATGTGCATATGCATGCATGTGCACACAAACACTTGTTTTTCTAATACTACTTGTCTATGATATTGCAAAATCAGGCCTAGTTAGCATTCAGTTGTAGACCAATGGGGAATAACAGGGCTCTAGGCTAGAAATGTGAGGTGGGTGGATATAACAATTGGATTTAAATAAATGCATGCAAGCATGTATACACACATAAAGATCTTTTTTTAAAAAAAGTTCTGAAAGAAGGCAAACTGTTTCTTTATGGTTGTCAAGAAAAATGCATGGTTATGTTCATGTGGTCACCAGAAGTTAAGCTTGACATATACAATATGTATATCAAGAAAATCTTACAAGGATTTTTGCTACAGTCAAAAGTTTTTATAATTATACTACAACAATATTGGCTCCTTATTAGTAACTGAAAATTGAATCAGAGCTGAAAATGAGTTGTAAGAGAACTGCCTCCTAACACAATAAATAAGTAGCCGTTGTAATTGTTGCACTTGTGTTTTTTTTATGGTTTGTCACACAGTCAGATGTATGTTTAGACTGGATTTGGCATTTTTACCACTCATTGGGTCTTTCCCACAATCTGGAATAGGCAGGTGTTGTTATTTGGTGGTGTTAAAGGTATCATTGCAGGATGTAAGCTGTTCCAAGTAAAGCTGCCATTTGCAATTGGCCGATGGTGATATTGTCAATGCCAATGGTGTTCAAGTGATGCTCCAAATGTTTTGGGATTGCATCCAAGGCACCTATTACTATTTGTACTATCTTTGCTTTCTTTTGCTGCTCCTGTTTTCAGGTGTTTATATTTTGGATTTTCTTCAGTATTTTCTCTTCACTTCTCTTGCTACTCCATGTCCACTACCCAGATTTTTTTTTCATGTTGGCAATTTTATGTTTGGGATGCCTGTCTGAATTCTAAAATCCCAGTGCACTTTAGTGTCTTCATTTCTATAGTTCTGTCTATTTTGTCGTCTTATCAGTTCTTGATAGACTGTATTTCTTGCAGATATTTCAGTGCACCATTGTTGCTTCCTTTTCATGCCATTGTGTGTCATTAGTCCATGTGATCTTCCTGCAGTAACTTCTTGCAGCAACTAACTAGTTTTCACTATTTTTCCTTTGTTGATAGAAAGGGTGCACATTTATCCAGTCTAAACTTCACTGCAATATCTTCGCTGTACATATGAACAATGTTGAACAGCAATTCATTTCAGATGCTGTTTTTCCGTACAGCATCCATGTAAAGTAGGTGGGATTTCTTCAGTATTGTTGACAGAGGAATCATGAAGTAATAAATAGTAGTAGTGATGGTGAATCTCCTTGAAAATTCCTGTCTTGATATTAATCTCTCCCAGTCTATCACCATTGATCAAAATTGTCTTCATTGATCTTTGTACAATGCTTCTGGTATTTATGTTGACTCCTGTTATTTCTAATCATTTGATTATCCAGTCATATGGCAGGGAGTCAAATGCCTTCTTGAAATCAATCCAGGCCAGGCTACATTCAAGTTGATCTTCCTTCTCTTATAGTTTTCCAAAACTATCTTGTCAATTAGAAATTGAACTTTAGTTCTTCTGCTGTGTGGGCAGTTTCCTCTCTGCTCAGGTGGAAACAGCTTGTTTTATCTAGATTAGGGCTGCCAAACTCCTGGCCTGGCAGGCCAGATGCCTCACACACTGGCCATGCCCACACCTGGTTTAGCGAAGGGGAAAAAAAGTCACAATACATCATGTGATTTTGCCATGATGACATGAGTTTGACACCCCTGATCTAGTTGCTGTTGAATTACAGCAGCTACCATACGAGTTAGCAATTTGAAACTTGCTGGTAAGCAGATAATTTCCTCCTGCTGCTGTGCTGTTCCTTTTGATAGATCTTTCATTATCAGGTAGGTTTTGATGGATATTAACCTGTTGTGGCTCCGGGCTTGGATTCAGCTCCTGTGACTGATATGAGTTCAAGTGAGGAGGACATGGCAGAAAAATATGAGCCGGCATGGCTCAGTGATTGGACTGGTAACCAGGATGAGGAGATGGACGTGACAAAGGACGACAGATCTGATGTATTAGAATTGTCAGGACCCTTGACCTCCTCTGGTTCCTTATCTGATCAACAGCCGGGAATGGCTGACAGGGAAGTTTTGAGAGAGTCTTCTAGTGGAGATGAGAACTTGGAAAATTTGTGGTTAAATGTAAGGAACAGAAGATGGTTGAGAAGGCAAAATCAGCTGGAGAGAATGAGGAGAGCGAGTCAGTAAATTAGCACATTGCCTCAATGAGTATAAAAGGACACAGCTGGGCTGGTACATTTTGCCAGGAACAAAATGACTATTTGAGTGAGGATGTTACAGCAAGAAGCTCTGAGACTGGAGATTTATTGCCAGGACTGGTTTGCCGGACAGAGTAAAGATTTATGCTGTGGATTGTGATTTCTGCCAGCCGTTATCTTGTAAGACTTCTTTCTGTTTGATTTAATTGTGAAACGGCTGCTTTCTGTTTTGTTCGTTTGAATTTTGAAGGGGAGTCATAACATTAACCAATCTTCAATTTCATCTCCTTATAGTGTATTGTTAAACTCCTTGGCAATGAGTGTAGATCAGTCAGATTTTTCAATCAAAAAATATGTAGTTCAAGCCTGTCAAACTGGTGGCCTGTGGACCGGATGCATCATGCATAAGCCACAACCACCCTGGCTCTGCAAAGGCAAAAAACATCAAGATACATCATGATACATCACATGACGCAATCGTGTTTGACACCTGTGATGTAGTTCATCTTCATCTCGTGCTGATTCTTGATTTTCTGAACATTTCTGCCATTATTATAAGTTCTTTCATTCAGCTTTTTAAAAATATTGGTATCCACCTCTTCTATCCAAGCTGTATTTGTGTTGTATTTCTTTGAGTTGTCCCATAGCTGTGCACAAAACTGCATTGTTTTTTCTTTGTCTGGTATTGACTGTTCTTCAGCAGTCTCTATTTGATGGATTGGTAAAAACATTTCTGGTTCAACTGAAATTGTAGATTCTGCCTATAGAATTCAAGCTTCATATTTATCTTTGATATAGTTGAAATTTATTGCTTTATTATTTCTGGTGCTTCCTAAATCTTCCTTGTTTCTAGGTGCAATTTCTTGATTGGGTATTCTTCGATCTTCTTGTTCTTCATCTTCTTTCCTTTCATCTGTTGTATCTTGCTTGCATCTGATCTTACTATACTGATCTTATTTTCCAGCCTAATCTTCCATTTTCATGGTGCACTGTTGACTTTTGCCACCCAAGTATTCAGTTATAACTGTAACCATACAGTATATTATTTGGGTTGCTTCTTGTTTATATTTGATATTACAGTATTGGCATCTTTTCATACTTATGCTAGTTATTTCATTGGAAAAAGCTTCAATGCAAGCAACCTTATTCTGTTGTATTTGTGCTATTCTAGATGTTCACTTGTACTTTATTTCAATTCTTCTTTTTTAGTTAGAGGAATTTGTTCTTTCTAAGGAGAAAGCAGAGCAGAGTGTGCCTGTTTGGGAATGTAAATGATTCAGTATCTATGCTGGCTTTCTCCACTGCTGTTTCCTCCTGGTTTGCCTCTACAGTCTGAGCTGCTTCTGGCAAGGCTTTCATTCCTTTGCCCTTGATAAACATTTGCCGTTCTTCCAATTTTGCTTCTGTGAATACTTTATTTCATATTATAAATCTACATTGATTTGCTAGCCTTTGTTCTGTTATTTCTGATTCTGAATGGTGTTCTTTCCAAAATTGTTGCATTCTTTTCAGATATCTTCTTCTTGTTGGACTTGATTTATAATAATAGATCATTATCCCTATTTTCATTATATATTTATGATGGGTAAACATAGTTTCTTCCAATAGTCTGGCAGCTGCAACCCCTAATTGTTTAGACAACAGTTTGAGTCCTATAGCCCATTTGTCATCAGGTGCCCAGGAACTTCAACACTTAGCATGGTCATTGTTGATTCAAGTGTTGACCAACCCAGTATGGGTTTCTACAAATTATAATTCACCATATTATTTATGGGAGAGACACTCTTCATTTGACTACCCTGATCAGATCTGTCCAGCATGGTGAACCCAGGGGTGGGCTGCTACCGATTCGCACCAGTTTGGGCAAACTGGATGTTAATTTTATATCTGGTTTGATGAACTGGTAGTTGCAATGACTGGCTGGCCCCACCCACCCTGACCCTCCCATCCCAGGAGTCTCCACACAGCCTGATTTGGATTCCAGGTAAGTGCAGAGCCTGCACGGAGGCTCAGAGAGGGGGAAAAACAGGCCTCCTAAGGGTCTGTAGGGCCAGAAATGCACCTTTTTCTGGTCTCCAGAGAGCCTCTGGAGCACGGGGAGGGAAGAAACGGGCCTCCTTGAGGCTCAAGGAAAACCTCCAAAGCCTGGATAGGGGGAAGCTCTTCAGCCTGGGGAGGCCATTTTCACCCTCCTGGAGGCTCAAGGAAAGCCTCCAGAGAGCAGGGAGGGTGAAAAACAGGCCTCTTGGAAGTCAGGAAGGAAATGAAAATGGCCCATTTCCGGCCTTCAGAGAGCTTCTGGAGCCTGGGGAGGTTGTTTTTGCCCTCCCAGAGGCTCGAGAAAAGCCTCTGGAGCCAGGGTGGGTTTCTATTGGTTCTGTCCACCTCTGTAGAACCAGTAGCTCTAAAGAGCAGCAGACATAGAACCAGTTCTATGTCTGCTGATGTTTTTGCCCACCTACCCACCCAGGCTCTTACGTGACCTTTATTTCCGGATTTTTTCAACTTCAGCTGCCATGTGAGGCATGGCTACAGTTTATAAAGCAGGAAAGAAGGGGTGTTTGAAAGGCTGCTTCTCTGCGCGCAGCATGCTGATGATGATTTACAGGTGAGCGCCGGCAGTGTGCAGGGAAGCACATCTTAAATAACCGAACCTCGTAAATGACCGAACTGGTAGTTAACCCTGTCAGATCCCACCCCTGTCTGGAACCCAGGGAGGGTGAAAATGCCCCCCATTGTGGTGCAGGAGGTAGAATAGGCCACACCCACCATGGCCACACCACCGGGCAACTGGGTGGAGAACCAGAGAACCAGTTGCTAAATTTTTTGAAGCCCACTCCTGGTTGAACCTCTGGCATAGCTCTCATCTTCCTCAGAGCACACAAATCCCACAACCACGTCAAGATAGTGCCTCACTGGGGATTATTATTATTACATTAATATAATATATAATAATGTATTCGCACTGTATACCCAAATAAGAGCTCATATAACACCCTTGCTCCAAGAAATACACTAGTTACCAATTTGCTTTTGGGTCCAATTCAAGTGTTAGTCATCACCTATACAGCCCTACATGGCATGGGACCAGGTTATCTACAGAACTGGTTTTGTCCAATCTCATCAGCCCATCACATTGGGTCATACAATGAAGATATGCTATATAGACCCCATCAGTCAAATAATTTCAACTGGTGAAATTTAGAAGGAAAGTCTTCTCTGCTGTTGCCCCTGCTTTGTGAAACATCCTGAACCCAGAAGTGAGGGAAGCCCATAATCTCTTGGCCTTTCACAAAGGGGTCAAGACAAGGCTCTGCAGTCTTGCAGAGGATGGGGGGGAGAAGACCACACAACTGTGGGGATGGCTAGTCCCTTGAAAGGCTTTAATACTTCAATGTTAAATAACCATAATAGGATCCCCCCCCGCCCCGCTTTGATGTTTGTCACTATAATTTTTTTTAAAATCCTAATTTAATTTGAAAATTTAATAGTAATTTTTATATGTTTTTAATTTATTGGTTATATTATATTGTACACCACCCAGTGTCCCTCCTTGAAGCAGAAGGATGGTTTAGAAATATGAAAAATAAGTAAACAAACAAACAAACAAACAAATAAATAAATAAAATAAATATTTAGCCCCTTGCTGAGAGAATTTCCATATCTGAAATATAAGGTGAAATGCAGATGCCAAATAAATGGTTAATTCATCTTTGGCCTCTTACACACAAACTGGAATAAAAGCTTCACAGGTCTAGGTATTAATATTCACTACAGCTGAATATAAAACTCATGCAAATATTTACATTGATTGTACATGCATGTGCATTTGTTCTAGGAGCAAAAGAAATAACCACATGTCTTACTCAACCAATTTACATGATGCTTCCTGAATGTTGATTATCAAATCAGGCTCCCAGAAAAAGTAATTTGCGATCAAACTATAATGCAGTATTTTCAAAACTATTCATTGCATTTAAATGGCAAATCAGAGAAAGAACTTTTCTTGCAGCTGCTAGATATTTAAAAAGTACTTTAAAGAGCCTTAGAAAATAAGATGCTTCTGAAATTCTACATGGTGGTGATGATATGATGATATTTGGAAATAATTAGATACAACTGCTTTTATATCCACCAATAGGTATATATGTATACGTACACATATGGATATGTATGTATGCTGATCAGTGGTAGGATTCAATTTTTTTTTACTATCGGTTCTGTGGGCATGGCTTGGTGGGCGTGGCAGGGGAAGGATACTGTAAAATCTCCAGTCAGAGATGGCATTTGCCGTTTCTCAAACTATTCCAAATTTCTGCTACCGGTTCTCCAGAACTGGTCAGAACCTGCTGAACACCACCTCTGATGCTGATCAAAAATCAGTTTTTTGCTGAGTCACTTGGTTGCCATCTTGAAAAATAATTACAGGTTTTCACAATATTGGTATTTCTGAGCAAAGCATGAGAAGTGAATCAATTTTCTCCAGATGGAAAGACAAGAGCTATAATATACAGCATAGACCCAATTATGTGACCTGCCCATTTTTTCCTCATGATTTCCATATTCCCTGTGCTGCCTCCAGATTATCATTAGAATCAACAAAGTGCTATAATTTTTTTTCATGTTTGACTGAATTGGATAACATTTACCATTACAATATATACTTAAGAGCAGCTGAAACTTGTCATATTTTAGACAGATGGATTCAGAAGTTTTGTGCTATACGTTTTACACTCTGATTTTTCTTTTTTAAGAAATGGGAAGTAGCTGCCAGTAACCTTTCAAAGATGGCCAGAACTGGATGAAAGTATTATATAATATCTCTATCAGCTTTTAGAAGTGTGATAACTTCCAAAAACTGATTCTGAATTTTAAGGATTGCATTCCATCTCATCTGAAGAAAGTTGGGGTAGGCTTATTTTGTGTATAGTTGCTGAACAACAATAAAATCCTGTGTTGTATTAAACTTAGTTTCTTAACTACAAAGAATAAAAAACTATTGGCCTAACTTTTGCAGCTCAGCAAATTATACAGAAATGCTTTAAAAACTAGTGCAATATGGAAACCTGACATAAATGAAATCAGTGAGAAAGAAATAGAAGAACAGGGAATTCTTTACAAAGTATGTTATATTCTCTTGTGTCTATGATTGGAGGAATCTCTCAATAGTCAAATATTCTCACTTTCTCTTTCTTTGGAGTGATAGTTTGCACAATCTGTTAAATCTCATTTTCTTGGTATTGATATATAGATTGATTTCTTTACCATATACTCTGCATTATCTATTATAATCTAGCAAACGGCAACAAATAGATATATCATTCCTTATCATCACAGCTTTGGTTAAAAAAAATCTTTCACAGAATATCTTTAAATAAAATAAAGAATGGATAGACCTTAATTATACCTATGCCATGTACCATTCCATGCTAACACTAAAAATACAAAGAAAGCCTGGTTTTACTTGAAGCATCTTCACTGTCAGCTTTGGAAGCCATATTTTACTTAGAAGCTTCCACGCTGCCATTGTTTAACATTTTCTTACCAGTCCGGAGACCTTGCTTTGCGCGCGTGTGTGCATTGTTCAAACACTGCCCTCTATATCAATGCTGGAAGGTACATATTAATGCCTATCGTGTGCAGGCACCACATGTATTGCGCTTGTGCACGCAGGGCTCAGAGACTGCCGTCTTTATCAATGATGGTGAGCTTTGCTGTTTCTTAGCTCAGCTGAGGCATGGCAATCAGCTTTGCTGTGTAAACAACAGAATATAGGTGAAATTGGAGAGGTAAGAGCAGAGGTAAGTGGGCAGGGCCAGTCATTCCCTACTGGTTTTCCAAACCAATCAAAAAAATTTCCTACCAGTCCGCCAGGAGTAGTCAGAACCAGCTGAATACCACCTCTGATATTAGGGCCTGGGAATTTGGGAGGGGGGAATTTCATGAGTGGGGGAAGTTTAGACATAACAACATTCTTCTCATAAAGTCAAGGACAAGTGACCCTGCACCTGGAAAGGAGTGGTTGGAGGAATGTCTCTAGTTGGAACGATGGGTAACTGGACCATGTGATGGACTGTTGGGTGCAGAGGATGGGTTTTGATTTTTAATTATGGAGGGAAAACCCGGAACTCTCAGATTCGGGTTTTCCCAGATGTGCCATTGACTTCTTTAATAAATTCTTACTTGCATGAACTTTGTTTCTTGAGTGCTGAATGAAATGGGAAGTTTCATTGGAATGCTGGCATTTACACTATTCTATTCAATCTAAAGCGGCATTCTTAATCTTTTTTTTTTTTACCTCTCAGGATTCCTTACCACTTTTAAAAATTATGATTATGCGTCATCAAGTCATATTTGGCCCCTAGTGACCACAAAGATAGATTTTTCTTTCCTCATGACTATCTATTTCTAGCCTGTTCTTTCAAGTCTCCCAATAGTGCACTCATAACCCCACTGAAAATGAGTGGAGTCCATCCACTTTGCCGTTGGTTGTCTTTTTCTTTACTTAATGCTAATCTAAATTTAAAAATTATGGCAAGCCCCAAAAGAGCTCTGGTTTATGTTTAACAATGCTTACCATATTAAAATTTAAAACGGATACATTCATTGCTGCTACAACTTCTCCTGATTGTTCTGTGGGATTTTAACATTGTCTTATTTTTCAACATAGTTTTGGGAAATGATTTTAATTTTGAGAACATCTGATAGGGGTCTAAGGAACACTGTTCTAAAGAATAGCTTTCAAGCCTCAAGTTGTTGCATGCCACCAACTAGACCAGGGGTCCCCAAACTTGGCAATTTTAAGACTTGTGGACTCCAACTCCCAGCTATGCTGGCTGAGGAATTCTGGGAGTTAAAGTCCACAAGTCTTAAAGTTGCCAGGTTTGGAGACCTCTGAACTAGAGAATAAATTGGATGTTCTCACGCACTCTGGATGTAAGACACATATTGTCCTTCTATGGATATATGGTTAACCTGAACTATGACTAATTTGCTAAAAGGTATGAAGTTACCAGAAGAGGAGCTGCTTTAATTTCTATTCCAAGCATGAGATGTCACCTTTTATACTAACAATATTTTCAGGGAGAATACCGTTGCTAGCTGTTTTACCTCACTAGCTTTGCTCCAGTATCTTTCAAAGCAGAATCACATACAAACATATCGTAGGTGAGGTTTTTCCTATCTTTCCACTTTCTTATCAGAAAAACTTCGCTTAATTGTTTTTTATGCTAAATTTCTTTAAAGTCATGAGCATATATATTAAAATAAAGTAAATAATCCTAAATCACAAGCAAAATCATATGCTAGAGGAGCTGTTAAACTGACCTCGTAAACCTATTCTTGTATTTTCATATCATTTTGTACCAAGTGAAAATCAAATATAAAACTGCACAGTGCTGCAAAAGAGATTTCATCAGTCTTCTCTTTTCAAATCAAGGTTTTTGATGCCTGTCCAAAAAAGGAAAACATCTTCATGAAATCATTGTAAATGCCAGCTATTTAAACCACCTGTCACTTTGCCATTGATGCCTACTCAATATTTGACAGGAAAAACATTATTTTGTCTACATATTATCTCACAACACAAGCAATCTAACACATACACAATGACGCATACCTATTGTATAAAGATCTGTTTAAACAAAGAAAGGAAATTTCTACTGCAGAACCAAAAGCAGAGCAATTGCTGGCAATTGCCAAGGCTGGTATATTAAACAGTCAAAACATTCAAGTAAAAATAAATATCTCTTGAAAATCTCTTAACCACCTTTAAAAAAAATTAATATCTTGTATGTTTCTAAACACAGAACATATTTTTAGGTAGGAGGGTCCTATTCATAAAAAGATATGAAGAATTAGGCCTTTTAAAATTAGCATGCCTGGATTACGCTCTAACTTTAATTTCCCCTATACAGAGATAGGTCTAATGTTTGCATAATTAATAAATAATGTAATTTCATCTCATTGGTTATGTTTTAATAGTGATTAGGATCCTGTCATCTACTCCAATGGTGATTAGGATCCTGTCATCTACTTTTCAAACATGGCAGCTTTAAATGTATGGACTTCAACTCCCAGAATTCTCTAGCCAGCTTTCTGAGAGACTTTTTGTTCCCTGGATTCTTTGAGACTTAACATAAAACTGATGGTCTACCACTGCCATTCCCTATACTGTGTGCTGTATACAGTAGGCAAGACATACAGCAAAAGTGCAGCTTTTCTCTACACTGATTGATTAAGACCAGTTTGATTCTTTATTTCATCTTAAATGCTTGGAAAACAATTTATAAGTTCCATTACTTTATTTTTTTTGTAAAAACAGAGTGAATAATTTATGAGAGTTAGTTTGGTATAGACTAGAGGCTAAGGCATCAGGCTAGAAACCTAGAAGGAGCTGGGCATGCAGTGATGGATACCCTTAAATTTACCCCCATTCTATTACTGTTGCCCTAGCTGCACTGGCTCATTTTTCCTTCCTGCAATTCAAGTTTCTGATTATTACTTTTAAAATGCTATATAGCATGGAACCAGATTATGGGGGGGACCACCTCTCCCTAAGGACATCTGCCATCCTACCAGATTGATAGGGTGGGCACACTCCTAGGTCCTTCCCTTCACTGCTGCCATTCATGGGATCTAAAACCTAGTCTCTTATATCCTATTTCCTAAGAAAAGCTTTCATAGAACTTCATTTTCAGAGAATGCCAACATCCTATTGGGGTGGAAAATATTTTTTAAAAATCATCAAATAAACAATTTTTGCATTTGTAATAACTCATAGACAAAGATTTGAGCCATTACTTATGACATTGTAATTTATATCAGGAACCTAGAGCCAGATTAATCATGCTTTTGTTGATCCATCTGAATCCATTTAATTTAGTAGGAAAAAAAATATATTTTCTGTTGACTGATGTACATGAACATGTAATACAAACAAGTTGTGCTGCTTACAATAACTGCAAGGAAGATCTGAAAATACGATGTTGACAAATAGTGGTTAGGGGGCATAAACTGAACTGATATGGATTCTTGCAATTTTATATGAATATTTCCAAAACCTATGGTTGTAAATAAATACCATATATTCTGGTTTTAATATTTTTGGTTTAAATAAAAATATATAAATAAATGCATTTATTTTACAAAGAACTGTTTTTATGTTTGATTGTGAGTTGCTCAGAGTTTGGAACAAGATGGGTGGCTATATAAATGTTTTAAACAAACAAACAAATAAACAAGAAGGAAATACAGCTGAAGTGATAATTTACACCAAAACTTTTACTATACCGCTCCATTTCTTTCTACTCTTACAAACCATTTTTTCTTTCACTTCACCCATATACCAGTCTATTAATTGCCTTTGGTTCTTCTCACCTCCTTCTTCCTAAGGATTTCAGTAATTCAGTTCAGTCTGTCAGTATTCCTCTTTCTTTAAATCCGTTCCTTTTCTTTCATATATTTATTTTGTACTTCAGTTCTCTTCATTCACTCTGTATGACCAGAAGCTTAAATGCAGGTTCATTCAGCACCCATTTATTCTTGCTTTAACCATACACACTATGCAAGTAGCCTACTTTTACTGCACTTAACTTACAAGCAGTCCTCATTTAGTGAATGTCTTCTGTAATGATGGTTCGTAGATTTGAATGTGATGAAAAAAGGAACGTTATGACAAATCCTCACATTTACCACCTTTGAAGATCTGTAAAACACACACAAACTGGAGTAACATCATAAGCTAGTTGTGGTTTCACTTAGTAACCATTTTGCAAAAGCACTGAGTTGCCAATCCACCTAAACGAGGATTACCTGTATTTTTATGCTTCTTTTGACTTACGCAAATATCACTTCTACATAACAAAGTAGGCAAAAGCACATTTTATACTGTATACAGACATTTTCTCTTTTTTCAGCAAATTTCATTATATTAATTTTTTTAAATGAACATTCTAGTATACACATACTGCATCTAACATGGATCTCTTTGTTGGTGGGATGCAGGCAACAATATGCTGGTTTTCAAGTTATTCTCTAGATCAGGGCTATCAAACTCCCGGCCCGCAGGCTGGATGTGTCACAAGCTGGCCACACCCAGTTTAGCGAAGGAAAAAAAATCCCAATATGTTACATGATGCTGCCGTGACGCCATGAGTTTAACACCTCTGCTCTAGATTGAATGTTTTCATGTGCAGAGAGTAATGTGAACATGCTTAGAATAAAAGTACATTGTTGCATTTATGTAATACTGCCCAAAATGTGCCAAAAACTGTCTGACTTTATTTTTATCATTATTGTGTTTACCAAATAGCTTTGGCTATTGAGCTGTTTAAAAAAATATAATAAAATAAATAAATGTGCTATTTGCATGTAAGGCTGCATGTGGCACAAGGACAACTAAATCTAGTTATCTAATCTACACTTTTTCTGTCTTATTAAAAATATTAGATTTGATTTGCAAATACAATCAGTCAATTTTGGAAAGGCTTCTAAGAAATTGGAATCCCAAATAAAAGAAATAATAATTTTAGAACTAATATTTTAGATTTTAGAAAAGTCAACACCAAATGAAAACAATTCCTTGTCCCTTAGCATCTGAAGAAAAAGGCAGATGAGGTGGTTGATTTTGAAAATAAACAAATACTGGTAGTTGGGTTGAAATGGGACAGCTGGATCAGAGCTATATAATGGAGCATATTTAATTATTTGTTCCACTATAGAATTATTTTCCACCTGCTAGTCATAATGGAAGGAGGATTACTGTGTTCTGACCAAGGCTTTCTGAAACACCAACAAACACACGTTAAATCCAAAACTCTTTTATTTTAGTTCAACGGCTGTGAATTATTGTCATTCACAGCCTGTAATGAGTCTCAACCAGTTATAAATAGTCCCATGGAAGTCTGCCAAAGTTCTTTGGGAGAAATCTGATAAGAACTCATCTTTATCTTTCTTGAAGTGCTGCCAATGACTAAAATACCAATTAGTTTTTCAAAACCAAACAGAGCAAATTCACCACAGAGCTTTCAGATTCCAAAATGACCAGAGTGAACAACATTGCTTCCTGCAAAGGTTCCTGGCCCTTTGCACTTCCTTTATATCTTATGAGAGGAACAATCACCTCCAAGCCTTACTCCCAAGTCGCCCCTTTTGTCTTAATTGCTCTTGCCTTCTCACAACTCTGCGCACATGTGCACTGGGAACAGGCTCCCCTTGTTCTCCGGCGTCATTGCTATCAGATTCTGGAGGGCCTGGAGTCAGCACATAACACCCAGATGGCCCTGGCCCCATCTCTGTATTGGATGCAGGACCAACATCTAAGTCCTCCCCAGACTCCTGGACTTGCCCATGTTCTTCCCCACTGTCCGATTCTGCTACCATCTCTGCAAGCTGCCAGTAGACCACAACATACTGTTGGTACCATATTTTTGCAAATACTATGTTTGTATGAATCTCTAGTGTTTTGAGCAGTAGATTCCAGCTGTGACATTAGTAATGATAAAGAGTAAAATCCACCCCCATTCTAGTCCCATTGTCTCCATTAAAAAGTCTTCATAGCACATCATGATAATAAGTAAAGCCATATACAAAGACCCTTTGAATTAATATAAAATTAAGAATAGGATCCAGCCAACATTAACATTCTATTAATTTCATTTGGAGAGAATTGAAGAGCTTTGAATTCTCTCACTAAACCTAGAAAGATCCCAATTGTTTTTACTTTGGGTGATTTCTGCCCTATTTTTCTTTTATCACTACATAAATTTGAATACCACTAATGAACAGAAATAAATGGGCAATGCAGGAATAAAGACAAAAGAATGAATAAACATTTCTACATATTTAAAGGAAGAAATAAAGACTCAGCCAAAAACCAATTGACATTTAAGACAGCAGGAAAAAATATGCTTTTCCATGGGCCTTTGATATAGAGAAATCAATAGGAGTGATGGGTTTTTATTGTGATTTCAATTATGTTTTATTACTGTAAAGTGACTGTAGCCTTGTGAATAGGCAAAATGCAAAATTTGCAAAAGTAAATAAAAATGTACTGAATATTTATAAAAGTAATTTTTATTAGTTGAGGAAAATATTTATTGTGATAAAATATATTACCTTTTCTTTTATAAAAATTGAATCCTGTTTCATATAGAAAATGCTTATTCTTAACTTTGGAGCTCTAATGGTCTTTTATTATACAGTATATTCACTAAAATCATTATATTTATTTATTTGATGCAATAATATTGCATTATGCAAATGTCTGATAGGCTCATCACCAATTAATTGTTACATAAATTAGAAAATGTGCTTTGTTTAATTGGTCTCATTAAGTTTTAATTGTTTATTTAATTATCAAGTATTGGACAAGGGTTTTAGATTGATTTTTTAAAACAAGTACTATTGTGTCAGTTATACTGACTAACACCCCTTGGTGAATAAGTAGTAAAATACCTATATAGATAAATAAAATGTAGGGTCAAACAAAAAACAAAAGATTAGAATACCAAAAAAATGGTAGTGCGTCAAGTGTTAAGACTTCCACAGCTCTCATTCAACTCAATAAGTGGATATTTGAGAAATTATTTCAAAGGATAGGAACATTCCAGATACATCCTTGGGAGTCAATTTAAGTCAGGCGGCATATAAATTTAATAAATTATTATAGTTTGTTCCATTGTCAGCCAGGTGTTCAGACTGGGTTTGGCATTTTTATCTACCTATTGAGTCTTTCCCAAGGATCTGGGATAGGTAGATGTTATTCCTATGGATAGAATCTGGGTTTTTTTGCATTTAGTAAGGTGGCCAGTATCCAGCCATTAACTGTGCAGCCATTTAACCCAGGGCTGCCAAATTCATGGCCCAGGGGCTGCATGCATCACGTGCTGGCCATGC
This sequence comes from Pseudonaja textilis, assembly GCF_049901715.1. Taxonomy (NCBI): domain Eukaryota; kingdom Metazoa; phylum Chordata; class Lepidosauria; order Squamata; family Elapidae; genus Pseudonaja; species Pseudonaja textilis. Next base: position 32,742,887 of record NC_141992.1, on the reverse strand, counting down.
CCACATCCAGTTTAGCAAAAGGAGAAAGTCCCAATACGCCACCGTGATGATGCGAGTTTGACACTCCTGATCTAACCAGACTCCCTGAGTTTCCAAGTTTCAATTAAATCCCATAAGAAAATATCAGGAGGGAATTCTTCTTTTCAGACTGGGAGAGTGATCAGCTAAAGATGTCTCAGCAATGAGATTTGCAAAAGAAAACAATGTCAATACTAACATCCTCTTTATTTCCAATTCTAAAGCAAAATGAATGACATTAACAGAAAAATGCAGAGCTTTTACAACTGGCTGCTTGCCTTTTAAAATTAAGCTGAAAACCACTAAAACCACATGACATTGACTGATGTCCATGGCTTTTAATTGGAGAGAGGTACTTATTTTAAATAAATACGTTAATTTGTACTATTGTATCATTAAGAATACATTAATTTGTGCCAGTTTAGCATTATGGCATTGTTGTACATAGCTTTCTACAGCCATTCTCAGTCTTCCTTGTGTACGTCTTTCCTACAATTGATATGGTCAATATGAAGGATAAGCTAAAAAGTTGTTATGCTTTCTATAGCATCAACTTTTTCTTTTTCATAAATAAACAATCGCTTTATCTGTTCTGTTTCTCTAGTAACTTTCCTACTCCAGTAGAATTATAGCTATATCATCTCTTATTTCCCCCCCATAACATCGTAGTCTCTTTTCCCATGATTTTTCTACAGTATCCATTCCTATCCCTCCCCCAAAGTCTTTTCTATGTTTCCTTTTTATTTTTTAGTTATCTTTCCTCATTGAACTTATCCTCTCTTTCTTGGCTATCTAGGAAGATCTAAGTTATAATATAATGGCACTTCATAGATTAAATGTATGAACATATTTGTGGCAAGAAAATAAAATCTCTTCCATCATAATGAAAATGCAGGCATGAATTCATTTGAACTACTATATTTTTTATGTTGATCTTGCCTCAAATTAAGTCTATACCATATTTTTTGAAAGAACTACAGATCAGGCTACTGAACTAAACCATTTCCTGTACAAAAGAATTTATTTATTTATTTGATTGGTCAATCGCTTACAAAATAATAGATATAAGTATAAACATGAGTAACATGTTGAATAAGTGGGGACAATAGGACGGGGATAGTAAGCACGATTGTGCACTTATGCATGCTCCTTACAGACCTCTTAGGAATGGGGTGAGGTCAATAGTGGATAGTTTAAGGTTAAAGGAGTGCAGGTTATGTAACAACAGCGTCAGGTAATGCCTTCCAGGCATAGATTACTCTGTTGCTGAAGTTGTATTTTCTGCAATCAAGCTTGGAGTGGTTAACATTGAGTTTGTATCTGTTGTGTGCTCTTGTATTGTTGCGGTTGAAACTGAAGTAGTTATTGACTGGTAGGACATTGTAGCAGATAATTTTGTGTACTATGCTTAAGTCCAACCATAGGTGGTGTAGTTCAAGATTGTCCAAGCCCAGAATTTCAAGTCTGGTGATATAGGGTATTCTGTTACAAGTAGAAGAGTGTAGTACTCTTCTCGTGAAATACTTCTGGACTTGCTCAATTGTATTAATGTCTTATATACAGTGCAGATTCCAGACAGATGAGCTGTATTCGAGTATTGGTCTAGCAAAGGCTTTGTATGTCCTAGTTAGCAATTCAATATTTCCAGAGGAGAAGCTTCGTAAGATTAGATTTACAACTCTTAATGCCTTTTTGGCAATGCTGTTACAGTGAGCTCTGGTGCTTAGGTCATTAGATATGAGTACTCCTAGGTCCTTGACAGAGTGAGGGTCATCAATGAGGGTCATATCTGTCTAGTTTGTATTTGGTGTACTGATTTTTTTTAACCAATGTATAGGACAGAGCATTTGTTGGTTGAGATTTGGAGTTGCCGATTGTTTGACCATTCAGACACATAATCAAGGTCACTTTGAAGAGCAGTAGCATTGTCGGTGGCGTTGAACAGTTTTACATCATCCGCGAAGAGGATGCAGTTGCTTTTAAGGTGATTGCAAAGGTCATTTATATAGAGTATAAAGAGTGTGGGTCCTAGAACGCTGCCTTGGGGGACACCGCTGTTAACTGGAGCAGGGTCTGATATAGCATTCCCTATTTTTACTATTAGTTGCCTGTTTGACAGGAATGCAGTAATCCACTTATGAAGGGATCCAGAAATTCTGTAAGAGTTTAGTTTTAACAGTATTTTTTCATGTACCACTGAATCAAAGGCTTTGCAGAAGTCTATGTAAATTGCATCTATTGCTTTACCCTGGTTGAGTAGAGTAGTCCATGTTTTTACAGTGTAGGAATTGTAGGTTGCAGGACAATTTTTTCCTGAAACCAAATTGTTTTTTGGAGAGTAGGTTGTTTGACTCTAAGTGGAGAGTGATGAATTGGTTAATGATTGATTCCATGACTTTGCACATGACACAACACAGTGAGATTGGTCTGTAGTTTTCAACCAGGTTGGGGTCACCTTTTTTGAAGATAGGGATGACTCTAACTAAGGACCATAGGTTCGCTAAGGAGCTGGTTCTGAATGATATATCATATCATTCGCTTATGGGTTCTGCTATGGTAGAAGAAAGCTTTTTAAAGAAATATGCACATAATCCATCAGGGCCAATAGATAGGGATGATTTTAAATTACGTAATGCCTTTTCTATGTTATCTTCTGTACAGTCAATATGTAGTAGATCATTGCAGTTAGTTGTGGTATGACTAGGAAATGTGGGGCATGAGCCATTGCTGTTAACAAAGACTAAGCTGAAGATAATGGATTGTTAGTAATAAGGAGTAATAAGAATGTGTTGAAGAGGTTGGCCTTAACAGCTTCATTGGTGCAGTCTTTCCCATTTGGTCCCTTTAGAGGTGGGATGGTTCTTGAATCTTTAAGTTTGGTGTTTACAAAATTGTAGAAGGCATGGGTAGATTCTGTATGTAGGTTTCCTCCTGTTTTCAGTAATAATTTGTACATTCTGCCTTTATCTGTCAGCATAAGGTGTTGTAAAGTTTGCTACATAGCTAGTTTTGTTTTTACACCATAGTGATTTTTTTTTAATTGGAGTTTTCTTATCGTTATGGGTAATTTGGTTTTTTGTTTTTAGGGGTTGCTAATGGTTCATATAGTTTAATGACTCTTTCAAGTTCAAGTAAGAATGCATTATAATGGTCTTCTGTAGTATTACAGTTAGAGAACAGAATGTGCTAATCAAAAGATGATAAGTCAGCATCTATGAGATCATAGTTGGGTTTTTAGAAATTGTATTTTGGAGATCCATCATTATGATCTTCTTTGTGAGGGCGTAAATTGAGACAAAAGTCAATCATACTGTGGTCACTGTTTGAAAAGGGTTCTTGTATTTGTAGGCCATAAATTGAGTTTGAGCTGTTGCAGAAGATGAGGTCAAGGCAGTTGTTGAGTCGTGTTGTTAGTTACTAATTGATCCAGTCCCAGGGTAGTAGCAGTATTGTACAGGGTTGCATGTATGGGTTCTGATGTACATTCGTTTAGGGTCCAATCTATAAGAAGTAGATTGAGGTCACCAAGGAAAATAAGAGGGTGTGGACAAGAGGCCCACATCAACAGTGAAGTTAGTTTGCTTGCATGAACTATGTCATAATCAGGGGCTCTGTAGCATGATAAGAAGCGGATAGTGGTATTTAAGGACAGTTCACAAACGATGGTCTCTGGAAGACCAAACTCTTGTGTAATTTGAATCTTAGATTTAGGGATTTTTTATAGAAGATAGCAATCTACAGATTTTTTCGTGATCTGACCGATAAATGTGATATTCTCTGTGGTAATGGAGCCTGGAAAAGATGCATTCAACCACGTCTCACAGACAAACATATTGAATGTGGCTGTGCTTAGTAAGGTGAGGAATTCATATGTTTTGTTTGTGAGGCTTCTTGCGTTTAGTAGTTTGCATTTTAGATATGTAGTAGTGGGTCTGGAGGAAATAAGGGGGATGCATGCCTATTGTTGGATGTTGGGGTGGTGGTTATTCAACTGCAGAATGTGCCTCTTACTTCAGTATGACTTTTTCCTCCTTTACTTCCTATAGCAATCCATTACTGGTTGATGACTTCCCAGTATGAATACAGTTTTGAGTCTGTAAACTGAATGGTTTCTGTACTGAAACGTTCAAATCAACTTTCTATAATTATTCCATCCATCTATCTTTTATTGTCATTGCCATTATTAATTCAGATTGTACAATATTTGTTATCTATATTGTTGTCCCTTTTATTTGGGAAGCCTAAGGTTCATTCTGCCCTTTCATTGTTATTGTTATTAAGAAGTAACTATTTTATAAATATGTATCAAGGGCAGGAATGGAAAACAATATTAATTCCATCCTGTTGGCCCCTTTACTTCAAATGTTTCCATCCAATCCTAAGAAGAATTCCATAACTTTTAATCAGTGGTACCTGAGTTTATTTTCTCTCTTTTCCCTCTCTCTTTCCTTTCCTTTGTATAGCTTGTTTTGGACTGAGTGTTGCAAAAATGTTTTTTTTTTTTGTTTAATTTCTAAAATGTTCAGACACTGTTTGGGGTGAAAGTATGAGGTAAAATATTTTAAATAATTATTTCTCTATTGATTGCTATGTTCAACATGGTCTTGCCCTTTGGAATGCTTGAGATTATATTATACTCCAGATAATATAAAATTATAAATACATGAGAATAATGATTAGTTTTAAGCCTTCAGTTAGTACTACAGCACACAATTTCCACACTAATATAAGAAAAACAGATTTATTCATAGTTACCTGAAATTATGTACATAAAAAACTCTCCTGTACAAAATCATTATCATCAACCTATACATATTGTTGTGCTAATACACTCTGAGCTGGTATTGTTCCTCTGATGCAGAATATAAAATGGAAAACATAAACAAACCTATACAGCCTTTCCATTCTACCGGCCACTTCTAATTTTTTAAAAAACAGAATCATTTAGAACAAACAAAAATTACACATATTTTGCTAATATCATGCTTCTTTAATGTTGGATTATACTGAGATACAGGCCCAGTTTTAATATTATAGTACTATGTTGTGGAATAGCTCATAATTAAGAGATGATCAGCTTTGTGTTTCTGTACTGCAATAAAGTATACAGCTTTGTATATTTTGTTTCCCCTTTCCAGGCAAGTTTATTTACTGAAGATGCATCACTTCTGTCTTCAGTTTCCACAATAGTTTGTTGCAACAAAAATATTAAGAGTCTTGTGGCCCTTAAAGAGCCAGAACATTACTTGCAGTGTAATTCCCATGCTCCAATTTGTTGGTTGTTAAAGTGCAACACAATTCTTTTGACATGTCTGGATAGAACGCCTGATAAAGACTGATTTACTCAATGGATGATTAAACCTGGTCCAGACAGTCATGTTGGATTAGGATTGGGGAGAGAGAGATTTAAATTTCTACCAAACCATTTAGATTTTGGGTTTCCTTAGGCCAGCTGCCAATTTCTAGCATAACCTCATAGGCCTGTTGTGGGGACAGGCAAGTAGATAAGTACATGGGAAAAATCTTTCTATGCCACTGATAACTTCTTGGAAGAAAAGGAGAAATACATACTAAATAAATCTGGAGGAATCGTGCATTGTAAGAAAAATCTAATTGGAAAACAGGCTGTTCCAACCCTCTTTCTTATGGATTGGTAGGAAAGTTTGACAAATCTGAAGCTGTGGTGCGGTGTCTTTCTGAAATGTTGAGAGAGGACCCTACCCTTTTTATCAGCAGCAGTAGCAAGCAAAACGAGGTTCTGCTCCAAGACACAGGGATCCACGGGAGAAAAAATGCGAGGGGGGGGGGGGCGCGTGGAAAAGTTTAATTCCAGTTTCTCTGAGAAACAGGACTGCCCGTTATTTTCTTGGGAGAAGGCCTGAACCCTATCTTGGCATTTAGCAGAAAACTTGATGGATGCATAGACAGGTTAGGAGGGTCGTGTTCCAACGACCAACTTTTGCTTTCTTTCCTTGGGGGCTTTACTCCGGACAGGTCCGCACAACGTGAAACCCCTGACTACCAAACCATATTTCCGTAGCGAGTAAGGATGAGCCCAGTTCAAAGCCGCAACAAGAGACGTGCGCCCCTTTTCCTGTGGGGGGCCACAGGGTCTGGCTCCCCTCCCCCGTGTGTGTGTGGGGGGATACTCCTAGTTCGCACGCGAAAGGGGGATCGAGCGCTGGACGTGTGGCGGTTTCTCCGAGCCTTTTCTTCCCCAGGCGGAGGGAAAAAGAAAAAGGGAAACAACCACTTTCTCCTTCCCCACCTCACTCTTTTTCCTACGGACCCTGCCCTATACGTCGGGCCCTCTCCTGCTGGCTTGCCGGCCCCGGCGCTTTCGGGGCAAGGCAAGTCCCGAGCGCGGCGCGGGTATTCAGAGCTGCCCTGTGGCAGTCCCAGTGCCGGCCCGAAAGGCTGCAGGGAGAGGCTTGACCCAGCCCAGCCCGAGCAGGTCCCGGGCGCTCTCCCCTCCCCCTCCTTCCTCCCCCACCCCCTGCCTCGGTGCCTGGAACAATAGAGTGCGAGAGGAGCTGGCTCTGGGCTGCGCGCCCTCCCCTTCTCCCTCTCCCCGCCTCTCCTCCCCTTTCCTCCCGCCCGCCCTGAGCCAGAGGCAGAGCAGCCGCCGCCGGAGGAGCCGGTTCCATGCCCCCTGGAGTCTCCTCTTGCCGCTGCCGCCACCTCTTTCTCCTCCTCAGCGCGCAGTCCCGGCATGGACGTTAGGTTTTACCCTTCCGCCCCCACCGCCGTTGGTTCTTTGCCCGGGGCCGACCCCCCTTGCTTGGCCCCCCTGGACTATTACCACTGCAACAAGGTAACGAGGGGCGGAGGGAGAGAGAGGGACGGGTGCAAACGCTTGGGCAGTTGGGGCGGGGGGGGAGGTGGAGGATGCGAGCGACTGAGGATGGTACCGCCTGGACGAAGTCTCGCCCCGCTCCCATCGTCACCGCACCTCCCCCCCCCTTTTCCGCGACTCCTGCTGCCCCTTTGCCCCGCAGCGGCGGAGGTGGCCAAGGGGGGGGGGGGGTTGCACTTTGCCGCTTTTGCACTGCCCGGGACTTTATCGCGCCCTCGCAGACCGGGGCAGGGCAAGGAGTTGATTTAATGGCACCTCTGAGCCCCGACCTTCCCCAAGCCCTTTGCCCCGCTTGAGACGGGCAGCTTCTCGATATTGGGGGGAAAAGGCGCTGCTTTTTTTTTTTTTCCAAGGAGGAGCCCCCTTCCCGAAATCCTTGTGCCCAGGTCGCTTGGCTTGCTGAAGGGCCAAACTTGAAGGCGAAAAGAAAGCCAGTCCTCTCCAACCCAACCCATCCTAACCTAACATTTAACGACGTTGAAAACTTCTTTTCCTCTGGGAGGCTAAGTGTTGAAGGTGGCAAGCGAGCGGCTGCATCCTGCAGGAGGGAATTTCAAATTGCTGTACTTTAACAGCACCAAGACTGCCTGCTTAAAGGCTGAAAGTCTTTCCCATCTTGGAAGCAAAAGCCGGTGTACAGGGGGAATGCGCGAGCGTGGGAGGAAGAGGAGGAGGAGGAGGAGGGGCAGTTGGTTGCTGGTTGCGAGGTCACTTCAGACCCCTGATCACATCGCTTAGTTTTAGTAAACACTGTTATAAGTAGGAGGGAAAATAAACCAACCAGCTAAAATTCTGATACAGGCTTTTTAGAAGAAATGTATTTGAGGAGGGGGAAGAGTGGATTGTCTGGTTTTAAGTGTTTTCCTTCCATGCCTGGCTATGGTTCTTGATGGAAAATGTATAAGCTAAGGGAGGAATACTTTAGGGTGAGTATTTTGTTTTTGGTTTTTTTTCTGAATAAATTTCTGTCTTGCTCAAAGAGATCAGCATATTGGCAAGGCTGCAGACCTGGATTTTGGTTTTATACAGTATGTTCTGGTTAGAACCTAAACCATTCATATGCTCATGATTAACATTTCCCTAACACAGGATTCAGATTCTTGGCTCATGGTTGTCAGACTCTTCTGTTGTCTTTTTCCTATTCCCTCAATTATTCCTGTTAAATATAACTGAGAGGACAGTTTTATGACTATTTCATAAAATCTAGACTACAGCACAAAAACCTTACTAACCTAGGTTTGTCTGTGTGCTAACCACAAGCCTTTTACTCTTTTAGTGGGTGAGGAGGAGAAAGAGAGAGAGAGAAAAACCCCAACATTTGCTCAGGGGTATTTGAGAGTATATAGTGCTTTAGGCAATAACCCCTTCAACAGACAGGAGAAAGAGGTGAACATCATCATCAGAATGTCAATACTTCATATTAGCCATCATTTCAGGTTGAGAATTACAGCATTGCAACATTTTAATAAAAGAATTCAACTGAAACTGTGGATTATTTAGTTAAACATGAAAATGTTGCTGCTGTTGATAATCAGGTGCTTTCACAAAAGTAATGAAAGTTGTGGTGTCTTAGTAGGGATGTGTGTGTTGATTTGTTTCTATGGTATAATGAGTTCTTCAAAACAGTATAGGTTTTCGATGTTGATGCCTCCCATCCCCATGAAAATATCTAATTATTCTGAAATGTAAGAGTTACTAAACATGTACCAGTTTATATATTACAGTAAACAGTTATTTCTGAAATACACTTAAGTATCGTTTTAGTAAAATATTAACAATGTTTAACAAAGAATCACTTGCTAACATAAAGAACATCTGAAAATCCATGCAATATCAATCTGCAGGAAAAAAAAAACCCCAAATACCTTCTGAAATTCTTTGTATTTTAGGAACTGGAATGTTGTAGATTCAAGATATAAAATCAAGATATTTGTGCACCTGATAAGTTATAATATAAACCTCTAAAATTGTAATTGCTAATCAAAAGAAGAGATGGAATGTGCTGCACTTCATAAGAAACTTGTAGGCCCCATGGAAAATCATTCTCAGGGATCTAAAATCATCTTCCACATGTTGGGAATACACTTGTTGCAATTAGCATAAAGATATTATTTTTTAATTCACCTTTTTTTAAATCACCATTTCCTGTAGTGCTAAAGAGACAGACTTCATCCTGGAAAATTCTTCATCAGTTTTTCCGATAAAGCTAAGTTCAAGTTTGATTGATAACACTCGGGATGAAGTGATGCAAATGATCGTATACAAAATACTGACCTCTGCCACGAGGTGCTGCTGTTGCCACTGTTACCAAGATCTTAGAAAAAGAGAGAGGGAAGAAAATACAGTCTGTGTGTGTGTGTGTGTGTGTATGCATGCGCACACATAACTGCATTGTAACATTATTCTACTTTATTCCACTTCTTTCAAATTTTATTTACACAATGAGAACATGCAACAAAGTTCTATCATAACAAACTCAAGTGCACAAAGAAAAATGGACTGTAGCTGAAGCAGTATCTAAATCTTCTTTCTTTCTCAGCCTTGCCCTGTGTGCTACAAAGATGTTATCACTGCCTATAAAACAGAGGAGAGAGTTTCATTTTGAAGGGCTTTGTTCCCTTCAGGATAATCTAAGAGGTCTTGTTATTGAGGGTGCGCTAGAGCCAAAAGTAGATGAATTACCCACTTTCTTTCTGCTATTCTTTTCTCTTCCTCTTCATCTGCAAGACTTCCATGGAAAAGATAGATGGGTTTTTCATGAGTTCTAAAGTGATAACTTGCAGAAAGCTTTTCTCTTGCTTCCATCTTCTTTGGTTGCTCTATTTTGATTGCCTTGCCCATTTTTTTCTTTTGCTCTTCTCTTCTTACCTGATTCAAATTGAAGGCCACAGGTTGCCTCCTTCAAGATAGATGTTTCACAGCCAGATCAGTGGATTGCTCCATGCCAAAGGTCTTGCAATTTGAGAATCCCAGAGAATTCATAGGTGCAGTTTCTTAGGAAAAGAGAGGTGTCCTTGAATAGTAAGACTTGAAGGAATTTTTCAGTTGAAGTGTAAGAAAAAAAAATTCAACGGGACCTGAATGAAAAGGGAAAAATGGGTTGTGTTTGTAGTTCTTGATTCTTCCTTTCTTTACATTGCAACTTAGAATGATTTGGGGCTGTTTTCAGTTGTTATAATTAAAAGAATACTTGAAGAAGATTGGCTTGAAGAAGATTGAAATAGATTAGGCAGGCCTAAGTATTCCCCTTTCTTCATTTTCTCCAGGAGTTCAACATGAAAAAACTCAAAACATATTTTTATGTTGAAAGACTGAAAGTATTTTTTCGAAAAAATGTAAGGTTGCCTTCAAATCAGGCTTAGATCTTAATGATTCCATTTAGGTTTGTGTGTGTGTGTGGTTTCATAGTTCCAACTATACTTATAGTTTTAAGTCAAGACAAGGTCAGTTACACAGTTTCCCCCCCTTTTAGACAGTGGTTTTTCTTCTATTGTGAGTGGATAGAAAGAAATTTTGCAGGAGGAAATGTGTGTGGAACCCAGCATATATAAATAGCTGAAATGGAGAGTATAGCAGAAATTCACATTTGTTTTCCTCAGGCTAATTAATACTTCTGGAACCAGCTTGTCCAGGAAATAGTCTGTTTCAAGCATCCAAAGAGTTTGACATAATTGTTTTGTGCTATGATAGAACGTGATATTCTTACCATGAAATCTCTGATTTCATTTATGTATCATAACAATCCTCATTATCCTATAAATTCAATAGATAATTTTCAAGAAGCATTTTTTCTTCCTCTGTTACACCCAGTCTGTAATACTGTAGAATTTAATATTTCTGACCTATGTTACAGAACTCTTTTGATCATTACTAGTTAAGCTGAATAAATGTTCTTCTTAGCATTGTGACTGTGGACATGAGCTCACATGTGAATAGTCTGCAAAAATGTTTATAAGACTGCTTGTTTGTATATTTATATCTGAAAGAAGAGCTGAACACCCATATTAGTTTTAAAATCTTCTTAGTGTTACTACATAGAAGTAGTAGTTATTTGTTATAACTGTGAACAAGTTACTGTTTGCCAATACCATTGGTATTTTGGTGCCAAACTTTCTTTCCTTTTCTTTTAAACATTTAATATATTTGTATTCTCTTGTACTGAGGCTGATTAGTGACCTCTATTTAATGATATATTATTAATGTCATTTTCTTTCCTTCTTAATAAAGCAATTGTATGCTACCCTGGAAAGTATTTCTCCTTTAATTAACATAAATATTATCCTTACTACCTCACTTCTTCACATTTAATGTATTTTATAATTATTTGGGTTGCAAAAATGTGGATTAAGTGACAGCAAAAAGTAACAGTTGTAAGTATCTATTATCATCTTCCGGTTGTCTTCTTTTTGGTAGCTCTTTTGTACACTTGTTTCCTGGATATGGATGAGCTTCATATAGAAAAGAAATCAATGTAAAATGGTCCTTATTTCTTTTATAGAGTTTGCCTTCTATGGAATCATGTTGGTTTGCAAAAGCCAAAATATGGTCCTGTTGTTTCAGATGCCTATTTAGAAACAGAACTTTCCAGGGCCAAGGTTGCATATTCCTTCTTTCAGTTTTTCTTTTTCGAGCATGTTATACATTAAAAATATTGTTTCTTTCTCCTGAAAGTTGTAATACTATGAAGAGGGCATCAATTTATTCTCCATAGAAACTGAGGGCAGGACAAGAAGCAATGGGTAGAAGTTTGTCAGAGGGAGATTCAACCAGGAAATTAGGAGGAATTTCCTGACAGTAAGAATGATTATCAGAGGAACAGCTTGCCTCCTGGAGTTGTGGGTACACCATGATTGGAGGTTTTCAGAAAAAAAAATTGGACAACTATTTGTGCAGGATGGTATAAAGACTCCTGCCTTGGGAAGGGGGTTGGACTGGAATACCTCTAAAGTCCCTTCCAGCCCTGTGATTCTATGATATAAATTGGTATATAAATCTATGTGATCATTAAAAATCAACAACTTGATGACACATGATCAATCAACCAATGGTTAATGTTCACTTTTTATTCCTTTCACAAAGAAAAATTCAATAAATTTTGCTGTACATAAAATTTATATGCCCAGAAAGTGGGGAGAAAATTATAACTTTCTTTTTTAAAAAACTCCATAAGTTTTTATGAGGATAGTAAAAATTATGCATGATGTACCCTCAGTGTCTTTATAGAGCAGAAGGCCCAGTTTTCTGTCTTAGTCCTATCAGATCTAAGCTGCAAAAATCCAGACAACCATAGGTGACATCAAAGATATACAGAATAGTCTTTACTACTATTTACTGGTCATTTGGATTTTCTTGACTGCACTTCTCTTGTCTCTCAACAGAAGATACTAGTGCAAAAACAACAACAACACTATACTGTACAAAATGATTGTGTGGTAAGGATGTGTAGGCTCAGGATGGTAAATGTCATATCCCATTTGCTGCTTATTGTTTTTTGAGAAAACTTGTGAAAGTAGATTAAAGTCTATTTTTGACTGTATGTAAAACTGGCTCCACTCCTTATTTTAGACGTAGAATTTGGATTTAAATTTTTTATTTTCAAAGATTACATTATCTAACAAATATGATAATATGAAAAAACTATATTGAATAGTGTGCAGCAAACATGTCAGTTTAACTGACATGTTACACATAGTCATGAAAGGATAGTACACCATAGTATTTGTCAGAAAATGTGCAGAGCCAAAAGGTTGGACTTGTTTCACATTATAGGCTACTTGTATGGGACCTCAGTGCCCCAGAATAACATATATTGAGATGTTGGGGATAGAGTGAACGATGGTTTTGGAATTCCCTTGTGTTCGGAATTTTTATACTGCTTTTAAGAAATATTCTGGTTAATTCAATATATCAAAAATGATTGCAATAAAATATTGCTATTTTTGATTCAATTAATTTGTGTCAGTGGAGTACTAATTAGAAGAGGATAGATTTCCTTATTGTAGCTTGTAAGGGAATTGGCTGTGGCTCTCTCCTATTTGCATTCCAGCACTTATCATAAAATCTTCTCTAATTTTGAAATCAGTATCTAAGTAGCTTCTTTTTGCTACTGCATACTGAATTCCATATTTTTCAATCAGAATGTTTAGTCCTTTCAGTTGAATCTTATACATGAGTGATTTGGCACATTAAAACATAATGAAAAATATCATGGCATTGTGTGCATGACTGAATTAGCATTTTTGGTTGCTTAAATTTTATTCTTTTTCATTTAATCAACAAGTCCTTCATTTAAGGCCTTCTTGTTCTGTTAGCTTTCATCATCACCACCAATATTGTCATGTTTTTGTAGAGGAATGGCACTGTTTCTTTTGCCTATATACAATAATATGCATCCAAGAATGGTTGATTGGGAAACTGACTGAATATTGGGAATTATTCATTTGGAAGACTGGGTAAAAGGAATGTTGATGTGATTATTTATATAATTACAAACAGCAAGATGAAAACATGATTTTAATGCACGTATTGAAGAAACAGAAAGCTATAGCTAGAGCAAATTGTGTGTTCCTACTTTCAGAAATTCCTGTTGAAAGAATGTTGGAAAACAAAATAATAAATGCCATAATCAATGAAGTCAAAAAGTGTGATTTTAAAAATGTATTTATATATCAGCTTCCCAAATAGGTAACGGTTCAAAATTTAAAATGTACTCCTTATATCGTAAACATTTTGGCATATAGAGATTGCATATAAAGGGCCTTTAACTGTGTTTTTCATAATATCAGTTCTAAAAGTAACATTTTCTTACTGTCAAAAAGGATTTATTCCTGTTGTTCAAGTAAACAATAAATCTTATCAACACTTCTCTCCCCCCGCCCCCTGTAAACAGTACTCAGCAGAAATTAGTTTTGCCCTCTCTCTGTAGTGAATATAATGAATACTTACAATATTTTTTTTTGTTCCCTTGGAGTTTTATCTCCAAATTGCAATGGTAAACATTTTTCCTCCTCCTCCTCCTCCATTTTAACTCTCCCCCTCACTTATATATCAGGGAAAGTAGTATAAATTGTAAAGTTTTGATTTGAGCCCTCCATTTGTGGTGTGATTTTGAATATCATTAAGAGGGATAAAACCTTGTCATTAAAATTCTTTACATTCTAGAATGGCCTGAGCCATTGGCTGCACCGTTTCTCTTTCTAGCAGCATAAGCTTTGATGATATGTTCATTCCATCTGCATAATAGAAAGTGTTTGAAGCTCTTTTTTCCAAGGGCTTTATTAAATCAGGGATTCAGAACTAAATAATGAGTACTCATTCATTCACAGAAAATGTTGTTCTAGCTTTATGTGTGGAAGAGGCTTTATTCTAGTTACTTTCAGAATTTTAAAAAAAAAGATGTTTTGAACACTATGGGTAGCCATGGCTGCCATGGCACATTCTCATTAATTCTGTTAAAAGAATGATGCATTTAAAGTTGTTCATACATTGAAATGAAACATAAGAAAAGATGGGAAAATGTACATTTATATAAATAGCATAAAACATGTGTGCTATTTAAACAAAGTATTTGTAGTTATATTACAGGTTCTGTTACTTTTAGTGCAGGGATGAAAACAATTTATTTAGCTTTGTGGGCCTATAATGCATTTTAAAGCTAAGATTAATCTGGATTTATATAAGAAACATAACTTACATATTATTACCTTGATTTTAGTGGATGATGGAATTGGTGGACATGTTCCATTTGCGCAGTACAAAGCAAATTTATTATTTTCTCAAATGTAAAAAATCTATATTGCCTTGGTAATGCGACTAAAAATGAAAACGTACTAATGAAATTAGTATATATACTGAGTTGCACCATGTTCTGATCCTGCACTATCTCTGCAATCATGAGGATTAAACCTATTTAAACATAACTTCATTCTTCCAAGTGCTTTTAGGCTAGATATCTGCAACTCAAAAGCCACAAACATACAGCTCTTGATCTTGAAAGCTGCACTGCTGTTGGTGGTATTAATGCTCATTTCAGTTTGTATTTCATAAATCAAAACACTTCTTTTCTTTCCGAGAAGTGCTGCTTAGGAACAAAAAACCTTTGCTCTTCATATATAAAAAGTGTGACATTGAGTTGGTTAAAAAGCTCAGAGCATAGACATGGTTTCTTTTTCTTTAGAGAATGTTACAAATGTATGGAAAAATTTTTTGATCCATACTGCCTTCTTTTTGCACTATTTATTTTTATTAACCACCATGTGTTTTTACAGGCTCATCTGTGTAGAATCTTGATCTCATGCTTACTCAACCAGTGCTTTTATTATGTGCTTGTATTAATCTGCATAAAATGTGTGCAGAGACCATTTTGAATCTATATTCAGGGTATTCTAGCCGTAGCATTTTATTGTGAAATCACTGGGAGGGCTAATGTGCACTGAATGAATTTTTGCCATTTACCTTTTGTATTCATCTTCTAACAAATAAAGCTCCAAATGTTCTTTTTATTAGAATTTGGATTATGTTGTACGGCATAAATGAAGCATTTAATTGTGTTTTTCTAAGCACTCTGCATTAAAGATTTTTTCTGTTCATGTTGTTTCTTTACAATGTTTTTTTCACATGATGAATAGTTTGCTTCTGGTTTTTTTTTTTTTTTGCTGTATTTGTTTATGCAGTCAATTCCCCAAATAGTGTCAAAAGTGATATATGTAGCTCTGGGTATCAAAACTTGTCATAGGCTATCTGGAAACTTAATTGCCAGTTTGATTTCAGAACAAAACTTTTAAAGCAATGAAGTGAGGCCAGACTTTTTTTTTTTTTGAAGAACATATTCCAAGTTGTAATGGGCGTCTATTTGCTATCATCTCTGAACTCACTCAAATTTCCACATGGTAATAGCCCTCATCACTATGTAAGACAATGGTGCTATAAATAATTACCTAGAGGAATATCAACTTTGAAGCAGTTAACTATTGGTAAAATCTCCTTCCAATTGAGTTTGATTTTTAGTGGCTTCATGGGCAGTTTCTATATTTTTCTTGGCAACAATATGGAAATGGATTGCCATTGTATTTTCTAGTGCCAAGTTTTATTCATGCATCACACATATGTAGTACATTAAATGTTTAAGTATGGATAAGCCATTGGATTACCTAGATGTTATATGGTCAGGGTTCCTCTATCCTGATGCTTTGAGCTTGGATCAGAGGATCTCATACACATGAGGAAATACTTATGCATAGAATGCCTTTCATTATGTTCTTGATGTTTATAATACAGAGCTAATCCCATTCCCATTTTAGAATACACAAATAAGGCCTATTTTGTAACAAAATGGTGTATTCTTTGCAAGCCAGTACAGATAGATCAAGATCTTTAACATTTAGTATTCTCCAACTATGCTGATTTTGCAAGAATTTGGAAAAAAATAATCTCTGATTCTAAATCCAAAGGATCAAGCTGTTGGCTAAAATAAGATGGACAGAATGTGAAAAATATGATTTTATTTATTTGTGCCCTTTTATTTATTTTCTGTGCCCTTCCCCCTAAACTCACAAAACAGGTTCTGGGAGGCTTACCTGGTGTTAAGAGTCATAAAAACTCAAGGGATTAAAAAAAAACACAGCAAACACCAAAACACAATAAATGAGATCAACCACAGCAAGTTAGTCCTTCCTTTGCTCTATCTCAGTGGCAGAAGGAAAAGCCAAAACACTTTTCTTCAAGGGCCTTTTGAAAAATCAGTATGTTTAGGGCCATCCAAATCATTGGAAAAATGTTATTCCATAAAACAGTTAATGTGACAGAGGAAGCATTCATGCCCTTTTTTTCCCTTTGTTGATTATATTTATTTTATTTAATAGTGTTTCCATGCAAATTTTTCATAACAAATCTTGATAATCTGCATGGATTTAACAGTCTTTTCATAGTGTTCAAGCATTACAGTTAATGATTTACAAACTGCTCCAAGGATTGTATCTTATTATCATTACTACTACTGTTTCTGCTATTGAAGCAACTAGTTAATGCAGCACTTGTCACGCACAAAAGACTAGCCACTGTGTTGATATATGCTGTCCTTTCTGGATAATTGCACAGAAGAAGATGGCTACCCATTTATTGATGAGAACATCTATTTTTCCATAAAATGTTTTGGGTAGCCTTCTATTGATAGTAGAGAAATAAAAGGGTCTGGGAAGACATATATTATACTTTGAATATTTAGCTATCACACTGTTTTGCTTTTGAATTGTATTGGAAGACTCTTGAGAGTCCCTTGGATTGCAAGGAGATCAAATCAGTTAATCCTAAAGAATATCAACTCTGACTGTTCTTTGGAAGGACAGATACTGAGCAGAATCTCAAATATTTTGACCACCAAATGAGAAGTGTGGACTCGTTAGAAAAGATCCTGATGTTGGGAAAGATTGAAGGTAAAAGAAGAAGGGCAGAGGATGAGACTTTAGATATTGTCATCAGTGCAGTAGGCATTGAGTTTGGGAAAACTCCAGGAGAGACTGGAGGACAGGGTGGCTTGGCAATGCTGTGGTTTATGGGGTTGCAAGGAATTGGACACAATTTAGCAACTGAACAATAACAATAAATATCCAAGACAATCTACCATATACGCTTACAGTACAATTGGTCTGAAATATGAATACTGTACTATTATTGAGGTCCCTTAAGGAATAGATAGATTTGTAGCATCAGTCACTATCAAGAAATGTTTGTTAGCAACTGCTAGTTTCTGAGATAGCTAGTGAGAAGAAAAATTAGTTCTCTGTGTAATTCGTATGACATTCTTTCCTTCTTGATTATTAGAAGCAGGCAGTTGTCCAAATGTATTACTAAGTCATGTTCTTTCCATCATCTTAGAGTTAGGTGGACTTTAAAATGAAACCTTCAAGTGGGAGAATGAGCAATAGAAAAGCAAAAGAACTGACTTTAAGAAAAAAGCAAAAGAATTGACTTGACCAACTCAGGTAAATTGTGGCTGAAATGGGAAATGAACTAGATATCCCTTCCAAAATTCACATTCTGTGGTTTTCCTCAGTTTATAAGAATTCATTTAGTGATCATTCAAAGTTATAATGGCACTGAAAAAACTGACTTATGACCATTTTTCACACTTGTGACCATTGCAGAATCCCTATGGTCATGTGATCAAAATTCAGAAGCTTGGCAACTGAATTATATTTGTAATGATTGCAGTATTCCAGGGTCATGTGATCACCTATTGAGACCTGACAAACAAAGTCAATAGTGAAGCTAGATTCATTTAACAACCATGTTACTAATTTAATAACTTAAGTGATTCACTTAACAACTGTGGCAAGAAAAGTCAAAGCATGAAAATATATTTCAAAGAGGAAACCAGTTATAGTCTGTGCTTCTGTATCGATTATCAGTAAAAATATAAAGATGCCCTCAAGAGTTTGACTGCCAGTTGTTTGCCATTGTATATTCCTGGATGCTTTTAAACTTATCAAGTTCATTTTCTATCCTGGAAATCCCTGGTAATGTTCTGACCCAAACCTGGTTCCAAGAAAGCAAACACAAGACAAAGGCAGCATTATAATCTGTTTAAGTTTCAGCTAAGAATCATGTTTCTTCACAGATAGAAGGCTGCTTCCAACTAATTAGGTCCGACAAGAAAGAGCCTTGCCAAGTTTTTTCAAGTCTGACAAAAAACAACAGATAAGAAATAGTTTACAAGAGTCTTCAAATACCAACTGTCATTTCTAAAGGCTGAGTTCAAAACTTTTTTGCCTTCTGCAAAGAAGGTTAATTTCACAGCTGGCTTTTATCTTCTTGAAGGAGGGGCCATTACCTTGCAACCTTACTCCTGAGTCGCCCATGCTGTTGTAACTGTTCTTTCCTCTGAGCAATCCTTCGTGTACATGCACTTGGCACAGGCTTCTTGGGAGCCTCCTCATCACTGCTGCCAGCCCCCCCAGTCTCTGAAGGCAGCAGTCCACTCCTGAATGGTCCTGGCCCCTCATCTGAGTCCTCACTCTCTTCAGCCATCTGCACCTGCTGCTGGCTAACCACAACAGGTAGTCTCCCATCTAATTACTTTGCTTTCTCTTCCCTGACAAGATTGGCCAGGTGCTACCACTTGCTAATTTCTGAAATTTTACATATGAATGGAAATCAAACATACAGTGAATATAGAAAATCTACATGCCACTGTTAAAATGCCAGGTTTTTGAAATGTAAAAAAGTTTAAGATAAATCACTTCAGAATTTAATATAACATATAAGTTTTACAATTCAATTGAAAAACAAATTGAAATCTTTTAGGGGGAACAAATAACAATATGAGTCCTATGACATTCATAGCTGGAAAAGACTGGAAAAGATTCGATGAGCTCCATAGATACAGTTAAACCTGTAACAAATACTAAATAGGTCCAGTTCTCATAATTATTGTACTGAAGAGATTGCTTGAAAATTGGTTCATATAGGCTAGCCTTGTAAAGCTATTTCCCAGTAGCCTCATCAAAGAAAATCAGGTGGCTTCTTGACTTCTAATTATAATGTGGTCATAAGAACTGGGGACCATAAATGCGCTGTATATGAAACAAAGTCTTTTTATGCTCCTAAAAATAGTTTTGCTTTTTAAAAGTAGTTTTTTAAACTGTAAAGTGGAACATGCCTTTCCCCCAGAAAACTGCACTGCATAGTTCTTCACCGACTTCTGTTTGCTCCCATTTTATTCCCTTTGAGCATGCTCAGTTCTCACAGAACTGTATTAAGTGCTGTTTCCTCTCCACACCACATTGTTCCTTAACTTAACAACCACATTTGGGATAGGATCTTCCATCGCTAAGTGATGGAGTCGTTAAGTGAGTCATACCCAATTTTACAACCCTTTTTTTGCTGTGGTCATTAAATGGTCACACAAACATTAAGTAAATCTGGCTTCCTCCATTGATCTTGTTTGTTGGAAGTCTTTGGGAAACACACAAAAGATGACCCCATGATGAATAAATGCCAGCTGCTAAACATTCAAATTTTGATAACATGACTGAGGGGATGCTGTGCTAGTAATAAGTGTGAAGACTTGTCATAAATCACTTTTTTCAGTGCTATTTTTACTTTGAAGGGTTGTTAAACAAATGGTTGTAAGTCAAGGACTACCTGTAGATATAGAAAAACACTACTCTTTATTCCCTCTGAGTAAATACTACACATAGCAAATGCAGTACTGTATCTTTATCCCAAGATGCCAAATTGTAATTGCCCAAAGTAATTATTTTGCATTGCTGTTCGAGATGCTTGAAATCTCGTCCTAGTCTTCTTCCCGGTGATAGATTTCTTCATTTTTATGGGGTGAATAGCTAGCTAGCTAGCTAGCTAATTAAAAAGTCCATTTTGGAAAGGAAAGCAATGTCCGGGAAAATATAGAAAAATAGAAAAAAGGACCTGTATGAAGTCATAGTTAAGGTGCTTTACTGATCTTGTGATCTTGAACAGTCCTAAGAGCAAGTCCATTCAAAATCCTGAATTGTTAGGGCCAGACTACAAACAGGGTACTTGTTGGGTGGAAATATGAGAAAGGAGCAGTATGTGACTTTAAGCTCCCAAAGGAAAATTTAAATACAAATTCACAAATCTATACATTTAAACCAACTTTCAAGATCCTCTTTAAATAATTATTAATTCATCAAGCTTGTTTTATGCCATCTGATCAAAATTAGCCTTATCTCTGTGCTGCAGAAGCTCCTGATGATAGATAGATAGATAAATAGATAGATAGAAAGAAAGATAAGATAGATAGAGATACATAGAAAAAGGTTCTGTTTATCAGCTGCTATCTTTTCCAATATATAAGAAGCCAAGATTATGAGAGTATACTGGTCTTAATCTAGTAGTGTTATAGAAATTTGTTTTCTTGTTTATCTGTTTGGAACACTTGTATAATCTGACAAATATTGTTCTCCAGAAACTCTCGTGGTTATTCTGTCAGAATCTCTCTTTCTCTTTCTCTCCCCACCCCACGTGAGCCACTCAAGAGTAATTTGTTTACTATATTTAATAAATAAATAAAACTTTTCCCTGGTGAAATAATATAAAAATGGAGAGAATATTAAGTTTGTTTTAACTTGGTCTTTGACATTTTCACTTTTACTGAATTATTTTATATTCTATAGATCAGGAGTCTCCAACCTTGGCAACTTTAAGCCTGGCGGACTTCAACTCCCAGATCCTCCCAGCAAAGCTAGCTGGTGAATTCTGGGAGTTGAAGTCCACCAGGCTTAAAGTTGCCAAGGTTGGAGACCCCTGGTATAGATTCCCTTCAGTATCCTAGGATATCTTATTTACATGGTAGGGTAGCTAAAAGGAGAGATACTCATTGATTTAATTATTAAATTTATACACTGCCCATCTCACTATCCAGATAGGGGCTGAATTGTCTATTTCAGGCAAGTTTGATCAAACCTTGTAAAATAAGCTAAAACTAATGCTTTCCATGCCAAACAATGAGGACCACGTACTTGTAGAGGAACTAGCTAATTGAGATGACTGCACTGGGTGGAATCCATAGGAACATTTTTTGATTCTCAGTTTTCTGGAAACCTCAAATTTCTGGCTAAAATTGTAGAAAAAGTGAAAGGTTATAATATTTAATTATAATTAACATTATAGAAAGCCTTTTTTCCAAAGAAAGAAGGAAAGTCAGCTGGCTATCTTTGCTGGTCTAAACTTTTGGCAAAATGAAGGCCTTTTGAAATATATATTTATCTATTTAACTACCTACTTACTTACTCAGTAGATTATAGATACTGAAAAGATTCAAGAAAACTTCCAACTGCCATTTAAAGAAGGAAGAAAAATACTGTCTTCCATATAATATATATATTCTGTCTTCCATATAATATATTAATTAGCAGAAGAATGAAAAAGTAAACTGAGCAATGCCTGATAATGTGGCATTTTTGTTTAAAGAATCAAATGATATCAGTTCATACATAGACGTTATCAAAATAAAATCAATTTTGTTACTAGGCAGTGAAACAATCATGTTGCCCTTGAATTGTAACCTAATCTTGCTTTGGCAATGGATAACAGTGATACTTGCTTTTGAATCTGACATTTTTTGAAACAAAGGGCAAGATTGACTGGGTGTCAATGAAACTGAAGCTGCAGTTTTATACTACATGGTACGAGTTTTTATGCTGGAAGTGGGGAAACAGGACCTTCATTTTATTTTAAGACAGCAGCATCTAATATTGCATATTCTATTAACTTAATTGACATCCTGTGTTCTTACTTGAAGGTGGCAAATTAATTGTGGAAGACCATCTGTTTGAAAATTGGGTATGTATACCATTGCTGGCAATACATCATGTAGTAGTTTTGCAGTATCCAATTTAAATCAGATGGAAATGTTGGCCTTCTGAGAATTATGATCAATCAATATTTCATTTTAGTAATGGGCTCAGAGTAAAAAAAGAAGCTGCTTGAAGCCTACAACTTTTTTAAAAAAATCTTTGTCATCTTAATGGTAGGCTTTGACTTACTTTCCTTGCTCTGAGAAGACAACAAGTAGGTTCATGAACAATTCTAAATGTTTTTCTTTATTTCATTTAATATAAAATTTGGGTTTCTGTTCAATATTCCTTTTCGGTAGGAGAAGCTGTTAATTTGAAAGAGAGAATGGGAGATGCGGTGTTACATAGTGCTGCATCGTAGTTCTCCTCTCTTTTCATTGGTCTTGCTGGCTAACCCCACTGAAAGATAGGTCCTTCTTCACCAGTTTTCAGTTCTCTAAGACCTTTGTCATATTGGCTATGAATTCTGGGAAGTGTGGTCTTTAATATCTGGAGGGAAATTATTTTGGGAACCCTAATATATGGCATCTGAAAGTACATTTAAATCTTGGATGTGTGAAACTGATATAAAAAGACAGGATCAAGTCTAGTGGAAAATATGTTGGTCTTCATTCTGGGATAAATTACATAGCTTATGAGATAAAGTGTTTGCTCAAAAGTGAGATCTTAAAACATTTCATTTGAACCCAAATCAGAGGAATAACATTTGACCAAAGGGAGAGACAAAAGCCATATGTCATATATGGTAGATCACTTTGTCTTAGTTAAGATTTATCTCACATTTTCAGTTTCTTTCAGGAATTGCTATTAATTAATCAATGAAATTTAAACTTTGGAAAGATAAGAGCTGGTTCAGCTTCTACTTAGGATGAAAAAATGCTTTAAGGATTCAAATCTATATTTGGGAGTTGGGCTCATTGTTCTCCAAACAATCTGTCTCACAGGGCTGTTGTGATGGAAATGGAGTGGGGAAAAATAATATAGTTTCTTTTCAGAGTTCTGCAGAGGAACAATTTAAAGAAAATGTAATGGGTATTAAAGAAACATTTTTTTGTGAATGTCACATTTGTGAAGAAATAACTCAAGGTCTTTGGTCCCATTTAACATGATAGCCAGCTCTGTGTAAAAGACTCATTTTTGTTTCCTAAAACCTGACTGAAAAAAAATATGAAAATTGCTTAAAGATACATATTCTTACAGTACAGGAAACTGTTTTGCATGGAGATTTTGTAACTTTTATTATGACCTTGTTTTGAATAAAGTAAAAAGCTATGTTGAAGTAATTATTAATCAGTGACCCAGGCTACCCAAGGCCATGGATACAAAGGGAGGGAGTTGAATTTCACTGCTTGTTCCTTCATTCCAGATTTTTTTATATATTGATGCAAACCTAACTAGATCTTCTCTTCAACCAAAGATATCCTTTGCACTTACTATCTCAATTTCTCAGTTTTCTTGAAAGGAAGTTGTACATAAGAGAGAATGAGTATGGGCTTCTTTTGTCTTACTGTACTTCTACAACTGAGATGCTGGTGTAAGCTTTTAATATAGGTAGTCCTCAACATATGACCCCAAAATTGACCCCAAAATTTATGTTGCTAAGAGAGAAATTTGTTAAGTGAGTTTTGCATCATTTTATAATTTTTCATACCACATTTGTTAAGTGAACCACTGCAGTTGTTAAATTAGTAACATGGTTGTTAAGTGAATCTGGCTTCTCCATTTACTTTGCCTGTCAGAACGTCTCAAAAGGAAATCACATGACCCTGGGACCCTGCCACCGTCATAAATGTGTGTCAGTTGTTAGCAATTCTATCTTGTCGGGTTGTATATCTGACAGTTTTTGTTTGGTAGTTGATCTTGCAGGAGTTAAGAGTAAGTAAGTCTAGTTGTACTTTCTTTGCTGCAATTTGGAATGACTCTCTTACCTGAAAATAATGTGAAATTACAAGTGCTAAAGTCTGGAATTAAACTTGATTGCAACAACTTCTGGGGAACGTAGAACATTGGATTTAAAAAGGCAACATTCAAAATTGTATTTAAACACTGGGTTTCAAACCAATTTAAATTAATTCTTTTGGTTTAGTATATTCAGACAGCATGGAGTAGATATCCTGCCGAAGATAACTCAGGATTTGGAAGAAAAGGAAAATGGAATCTTAGTGATGATTCAAAGCAAAGTATGAAGATTCTTAAAAGTGTACAGGTAGTTCTTGATGTATGACTATCTTTTAATGACTGCTCAAAATTACAGTGGCCTTGGAAAAGGTGCTTCATGGCTTGTAAAGCACTTCTGGTCATCGTAAAATGTTGTGCTGTACCTTCCTCCATGGTTATATGATTATGATCTGGGTGCTTGGCAACCAAATCTCATGTATGACTGGTTGCCAAGCACCCTGGTATCATGTGATTGCTATTTGCAATCTTCTCTGCCGGCTTCCCCTGGAAGTAAATGGGGACCCAGCATGGAACGTTGCAAGCTGTTCTGCCTACTGAGAGGACTCCCTGTTGTTTCTGGGAACTGGTGAAAGAGCTGCCTGCTGAAGGGAATTGAACTCCTTGGCATGGTGGAGAAACAGATCTGAGCCCTCTTTCTTGTACCCTACTGAAGATCTTCGTTCAGGTGTGCAGAGAGGAAAAGAACAGCTTCAGCAGGCAGCTTGTTTAATCAGTCCCTAGAGGCAAGAGGGAGCTGAAATCTCATAGAAGAGGCAGTACAGTAAGATAAGTGCAGTAAGATAAGAAGTGCAGAATGCCTCAAGCAGGTGGGAGAGGCCCTTGGAGGCTTGGTGTAGGGCATGAGTGAGTGTCTCCTTCAACAAGGACTGCAAATCCTGCTTAGATTTCAGCAAGGAAGAATTTTAGCTTCCCAGGGTCTCCCCATCCTCCCTAATGTGCTGGCATGCCATAGCCAGGAGTCTATCAGCTTAACAAGTGATCACTTAAGAACCAGAATTGGGAGTTCCAGGATTGACAGTCATTGAATGAAGCAGGCACAGATAGTCACCTCATTTAACAACTGCTTTGCCCAACAACTGAGATGACATCCCAATTGTGGTCATTAAGGAAGTTCCACCTGCAATGCCACTTTTAGAAGACCATTAGAATACTTTTCAATATTTTAACATATAATCTTTTTTAAAAATGAGCCATTTACAAATAGATGGCTGTAGATCAGGGATCTCTAAACTTGGCAACTTTGAGACATGTGGACTTCAACTTCCAGAATTCCCCACCAGCATGGCTGGCTGAGGAATTCTGGGAGTTGAAGTCCACAAGTCTCAAAGTTGCCAAGTTTGGAGACTTCTACTGTGGATGTAGTAGAGGAGCAAATATTATCATCAGGAAATTCATTCATTGTTTACTTTTGTGAGTGGTGTTGATAGATATATAAGAATTATTTCTTCCTTATTAATATTAATAATATTAGACAAGAAAAATAAATGGATTTCTATGTTAGGGAATCTGCACCTGGATAGGGAAGGGATCTTACTATTGGAGTATACAATTGATTACTTATTTACTGAAAATGTAAAACTTCATCACATTAAATACTGGAAATGGATAGTTTGATGTAAGGATTATCATCAAGTTGTACTGCTAGAGGAGGAGTGTCAAACTTGCAGCGTCATGTTGTCATCACATGATGTATCAGGACTTTTCCCCCTTTGCTAAAATGGGTGTGTATGGCCAGTGTGAGTTGCATCCGGCCTTCGGGCTGTGAGTTTGACACCCCTGCACTACAGTAAAGAAAAAATGTCCTCTGTTTTTATTTTTCTTATTCCTTTCCATTCTCTCAGTATTAGGAGTAGTACATTATGTTACCTCAGTAGCTTGGTTGATATATTTTTATCTGTATCTAAAATTATCCAGGCATGTCTAAATAGAAACCAGAAGTTTTCCTGAATATAATATCTACCTCCTTCTTTGGGCAATCACTTCATCAGTGGATAAAACATTGGCAATGGGCTTTGTAATTTTAACATTGGACAGCCAAGGACTTTTAGGACAAATTTGCTCTTCTATTTCTTTAGGTGTATCATATTATTGACTCTTCCCATTACTGTTTAAAGAGTTTTTGGGAAATACAGTGAAATATCAATTTAATGGACTGTTTTGGGGAAAAATGGTCTGCTACTTCTCTCTTAAATTGTAAATTATGTCATTCATAGTTATCTATATTGCTCCTAGGCTGTGGTTTCCTTTCAAACATATTTGTATTGAGTTACTTACTGAGTGAGATATAGAAGGAACAAGAAAAATAAATACAGGACCAACTTTTGCTCAACCATAGGGATCTTAGTGCTGATGTTAAGATCAAACTTAAGTTATTCACATCAGATTATATCACTTACAATTGGCTGTAAATTATGTAAGATGAAAGCTAATGTTGTTTTTTTGTCTGATTGCACTGGACTTGTCTTTTGTTTCAGGGAAGTCTTCTGATGAAAATTTGGTTTATTGCATGCAACATCTGTTAAATGCCGTCTCTTAAGCTGCTTCCCTGTAATTGTGTGAATTGACCTTTAATTCCTAAAATATGAATGAAAAAAACTTATTTCAGACATGTTACGTGGGCAAATGAAAATAAAATAAAACCCACAGGTGAATTTGGCCCATTAATTTGGCTCAGTAACCTAAAAGAAATTGAATAATCCTATGATAGCTAATAGTTAAGGGTCACTCTAAAAATCATTTGTGCTTTCAGTTTCATGGATAAGATAGCCCATATCCTTCCTTCTCTCCTTCGCAAAAGAAGCCATGAATGACTGTGCTGTGGAATATTAAAGATTATCCTAAAATCATCAGAAAGCCGAAATGAATCATCGAATAAACATAGTAAAACTACAATTTGATCTTGATTTTTAAAGATGACCATATGTTAGAATCTTTTGTGGTTGGTACTGGACCAGTACTTTTCCCAGTAGATTATTTGTTCAATTTATAAATAATCCTTCAATTAGATATTGCAACATACAAAATGCAGGATTAGAGGAGTTTTTTTATTCAAATGTTAAAAAAAATTATCAACGTAGTTCTGTAAAATGTAGAGATGAGTTCTTAATATAAATAAGAACAGATTTTTTTCACTTTTATTAAGTGAAAAAGAGCCCACATTTATATCCAAAGAGGGGTGCTGAAGTTTTACACACACGGGCATGCTTGCACATATGCACACACACAAAGATCTATTTGGCCTGATTTCCATTTGTACAATGTAAGCTGTTATCAAAATGTAAACAACCCCAATGCATAATCTTTTAAACTTGAACTATACTATTGCTTCCAGGAGATTATTTTCTTTCTATACAATTGTTCAAAACATTGATGCCACTGAAAAGGATAACAAGCAAAAAGAAAATCGAAACAGATGATTCATGATGCTAAAGTTACATTGCACAAGATGGCAATATATCTCCCTGACCCATTGTCCTCCAGATAGAATTCTGGAATTCCATCTACCAGTAACTGGGAATTCTGGGAGCTGAAATCTCAACAAGTCTGTCTTTCATCAGGGTAAAGAAGGCTGCATTAGGGTCAAATCTAATTTTCACAAACTCTAATCTAATCTTTGCAGATCTGTCTTTGCAAAAGACAGGCTTGTATTATATTTCCTTTTTGTCCCCATAATTTTAACTGTCATCTTGTCTCCTCTCATCCAACAATTGATGGGCACGAGCAAATTTCATTTCCCCACAGTGAAACTCCTTTGTTTGTAAAGGGAGAAAGAGAAACTATTCAGAATGCTAGTTGGATGGTTTTGAAGACCCATCTACTCAAGGAAGAAATTCTGATTTTGATAGAGTGGAATGGATATAATAAGTCTCAAAATGCATGTCTTTTGTTTACTTCTTTTCAGGTTGCTGGAGTATATGCAAAAGATGCATATTATATGCAAACGGATCTGTGGTATTTTTTTCCATGTATAGTAAAACAATCTTAAAAGCTTAGGGGCAGATAAACATTTTCAATCAGAATAGAGCTGGAAAGGGACCTTAGAGGTCTTCTAATCTAACCCCCTGTTCAAACAAGAGATCCCATACCATTTCAGACAGGTGGCTGTCCAGTCTTTTCTTAAAAGCCTCCAATGATAAAGCACCCACAACTTCTGAAGGCAAGCTAAGCTGTTCCACTGGTTACTTGCTCTCACTGTTAGGAAGTTTCTCCTTAATACCAGGTTTCCCTCTCTTTGATTAGTTTCCATCCATTGTTTCTTGTCTTGCCATCTGGTGTTTTGCAAAATAAAAAGCCTTAAGTTTTTTATAACGCCATAGAAGATTTCAAATAATTTACTTTTTTCTGCTGAGTTTTATAACCCTGGTACAGAAATACTTGTTTTCATGCCATGTTGAATGCATGTCCATGTATCATACCACTCTTAAATAGAGATCAGCTGTTTGCAACATTTCAGTGCTATTTTTTAAGCATGCGGTCTACAGGCAAAGCAAATTGAAAGTTAAATGCCTTTTCAATCATATATCTTATTTCTTGAAGTATTTAGTTCACAGATGACTCATCACTTGCAGAGCTCTGACATTGGGTATCATAATATTGTGATATTAAGCTGCAGAAACCCACTGCATTATCAATGTACCTCTGTAGAATGGAGAAGGCAGCAGCTGGGCATTAAAAAACCCCAAGGCTTCAGTATGACAGAACTAAAATTGGAGTTGGCAATTACCACATGCATGATTCACAGTATTGTGAAGTGAAGCTACTATATAAATCAGCCCCAGTAATCATAGGGTTTAAAATTAGTCTGTTACTATTAACTCTGCTAGCTTTGGCATATGCTAAAGCTGCTGTAAAAAGTGAATGGTGTAGCATGTTTGAAATACAGGTTTAAAATAAATTACTTAAGCAACCCCCACTAGGAGGTTTTGGGTACTCACAGGGAGAGAGTTTTGAGGGTGTTTACAAAGATTTCTGTAATAGCAAATTCATTTTATTATGCCATGAAGCCTAATAATAGCTCAGTGCCAGAACATGTGATTTGCATGTATAAGGCTTCACATTGAGGCCTTGGAAACTCCACTTAAAAGGTTTCAGGTAGCAAAGTTGAGGATCTTTTGTTTGAGATGACTTGAGTCCTGTTCCAGGATAGGCTAGAGCAGAGCTAGGCAGTGAAAATGCCTAGAATTTTGAGAGTGTTTACAAAATGTCTCAAACATTCATTGGGCAAGCAGGAACACATCCACCCAAAGAGCTAAGCTATAGCAAAATACCAGTTTCATTTTCTAAGAATGTCTTGAGATGGATAATGTCAGAGACATTTTGGAAAAGAAATATGCATGGAGACATCCTTTGCTTTGCAGATATGACATATTTCTATGTATTTATTTATGATTTAATGAGGTTACAAAATGAGGTCAATTGATGTAGAGACCCCAAAAGGTGGAAGAAAAGTGCCAATTGCAGACTAGTGCCCATGAATTTATTTATTAAATTTATTGTATGCTGCCCATCTCACTGTCACGTGACTTGGGTGGTTTACAACAATCTAAAACCTCATTCTAATTAGAAATTAAAACCTTAGAAATGTTAAAAACATTCAGCATGGAGAATTAAAACATTAAAAATTAATTCAGAACTAGGTAAAAAGGTACTGATATGTAAATGGTGTGGAAGTAGGATCTTCTCCCTCCAGCTGCTCGGATCATCCAGAGAGTGGGAGGTGCTCCAGTCTGCATCTGCATAGGCTGAGCTTAATTACTGAGGAACGCTCCGCCCTCTGTCACGTGGTCCCTTGTAGCGTTCCCCAGTTTTATGCTCAGCCTTCGCAGAGTTAGGCTGTGTGTTTTGATTGTGCTTCCCACTCTTTGGCTGATTCAAGCAGGATAATATTTCAGTTACAGGTTTGATTTCAGTTTATTATTTCCTTAGCCTCTGCGCATCTGTGGGTGTCTTGAGACTTAGGGGTATGCGTTTTTGCCCCCAGGGGGCTGAGCGGGTGGCTTAGCAGTGCTTAGCGCTAGCCCCCCCCTCTGCCGTTTATTTTCTTTCCGTTCCTGCCTTGCTGTCCTTGTGCCTTACTAGAGGTCCGGAGCGTTTTTATTCTGGTTTTCCCCCCACTAACGCCAATCGCCCAGACAGAGGCGATTTCAGCGTCCTCGCCCTCGTGGCTTGCAGGACGCACCCGCCCTGAGCCGCCCGCTTCGTTTTTGCTTTCGATTTCCAGGCGGCTGCCATTTTGGGCGCCGCCTCATGGCCGGGCGACATTTTGCAGGCCTCCTATTGCTGCGACGATCTGCTGGCCCTAGCTTTAGGCTCCCAGGCCTAGTAGGGCTGATCTCTCTATCTCCCTCTCCCCTCAAAAGGGAAAAAGCTGTACTTTATTTTATTACTTGTTGGTGTAAGTGTTGGCTCCTGACTCAGGGCGGGGAAGTAGAAAAGCAGCCACTCCCTCCCTAGGGGGTGGGGGGCAAGCTGCCTGAAGCCTTGTATTGCTGGCGTTGATTTGACTGATTGGCTTCTTCTTCCTTTTACCAACTGCCAGGTTGTTATTCAGTCCTAATACAGAATATCTTCATATTTCTTTATATTGGTGATCCAATCTCATCCAACTGGCATTTATTCTCTCTCAGATTTGCTTAGAGAGACTTAGCCTTCCATCACTGTCCCTGCAGTGTGTTTTTCCTGGATCCTTATCCCGGTGGGATATATTTGTACATTAAAAGCCTATATCTGTGGCAGTTTTTTTAAAAAAAATTTTTTTCCTTTTTTTGGTCATATTTTTCAGATTATTCATTGCAAATTCCAAAAGGGGGCGCGGGCCAGTTTCTGGATACCCGGCCTTACCCAGGTCGTATCCTAGGCATGCCAACCACCTGTACACATATATATATTTCTATATATATTCATATTGATACTTCTGTTGTTTCACCATGGCAGATGATAACCCTAACTCCCGCCATTCTTTGAAGGCAAAATCTAAGTCCCATCATGTGCGCAGACAGGCTAAGGAAACCTCCCAGGAGACTTCTAAGGCCTCTCAAAGGGACGCCTTAAGGCATCATAAGGCACTAGAGAGGGAGTTCGATAGGCGCTCTAGGGTGACTCAACCATCACCCCCAGCCACCCCTTCTACTTCCAGGCACCCCCCCCTCCAGTTTGTTCCCCTCTCTCCAGGCACAGCTCATCCCAGGAGTCTCACGCCCCTGGACCAGCTACCAGCCGGATCCCTGAAGCAACCTTCACTCTCACGGCCACTGGCCTAAGACAGGAGGACCCGCCCATGATCGAGATGCCTGAGTACATGAGAACTTGGATGGAGCAGGCTATTCGACAGGGGATAGCTCAAGGCATGCAGCAGATGGCCGGACCAAGCCTTCCTCAGATGGCTCCCGTGCAAGAGCCAGTGCCAACTAGGTCCATGCCCACCCTGGACCCCGCTCCTGGTCCGGTACCCTCCCGGGGGGCCAGCCCTCTTCCAGAAAGGGAACCGGAGGAGGGAATGGAAATTTTAGACCAATACAGAGAGGAGGAGGAGGACCTTGAATGGGGATCCACCTTCCATGGGGAACCCTTTTCGGATTTAGACCCGATGGAAGCAGAGTTGTCGGAGGACGAGGGCCTTACCCCCGATCAGCCTTCCTTTGTGGGGTTATTCAAGCCCCACATGTTCAAGTCCATCTTGTTCAAGGCCAAGAACACCTTGGGCCTGGCCACTCAACTCCCCTCTGCCCCCCTCTCCTCTGGGGAGGAACCGGAGGACGCAATGTTCAAGCAGCCCGTGGTGGTCGAGGATGTGATTCCCGCCCCTCCCATTTTCCACGATCTGGTTTCTAACCAACTGGGCTTTACGGGGGCTCCTCCGGCCCCATCCACACAGGACAAGAGGTTGTTTAACCTCGAACAGAGTTTCTGCTCCCTCCTCAATACCCCGGAGGTGGACGAGCCCATTATTGGTCTCGCCTCTTCCTCCTCCCCGAGTGACCCCCTGGAGGCCCTCAAACCCAAGGATAGGAGGTCTGAATTGGCCTTGCGTCGGGCTCATCTAGCCGACTCCTAGGCAATTAGATCGGCCACCGCAGCCTCCTTCTTTACCAGATCCTCTATCCGGTGGCTCCGTCAACTGAAGTCACACATCCCTCCATCCAATATACGGGTGCTTCAGGACATAGCCAAAATCACAGCGGCGGCAGAGTTCTCAGCTGACGCCACGTACCATTCGGTTAAATTTGTCTCCCGGGCCTTAGCGTCCCAGGTCACTGCCCACTGCCTGCTCTGTCTCAAACCATGGCAGGCAGATGTGAAGAACAAGGTCAAGCTGGCCTCCGCCCCCATTAAGGGGGAGAAGCTTTTTGGGCCGGCCCTGGACCCACTCTTGGCCGAAACTAGGGGAAAGAAGAAATTCCTTCCTCCTCTTTTTCGGAGGCCTGACTCCCGAACCCCTCAGCCCTTTCGAAGAGGATCCTCCCGGTCCTTCTACCAGTCCCCCTTCCCCCCCAGGTACCCGAGGCCTCCCTCGTATAGAGCATCATATCCCCAGGATCGTTCCGACTCGAGCGATCTAAATAGGAGGGGCGGAGGATTTAAGCGTCCCTTCAGGGGTTCCGGGGGGAGACCCTTTCGGCGTTCCAAATAGATCCTGTCTCTTTCCCCCCATTGGTGGTCGGCTGAGACATTTCGCCGACCTGTGGGATTCTACCACTTCCGACAAATGGGTCAGGGACTCCATTAGGTTTAGACTTGCTCTGGAGTTCAACTCTCAACCTCCCGAGTTCTTCATGTCATCTCCTCCCTCTAGGGACCCCTCCAAATGCAAATTAATGGATTCTGCCATCCACCACTTACTCTCCATCCAGGCCATCCAGCCAGTTCCTCCTTCTCAGCGAGGCCAGGGTTTCTATTCCCACCTCTCCATGGTTCCCAAGTCCTTGGGGGGATGGAGGGCTATCCTGGACCTCAAACGACTCAACCGCTTCCTAACCCTCCGCAAATTCAAAATGCACACCCTTCAATCCATTTTGCAGGGCACCAGGCAAGGAGATTGGCTATCTTCTATAGACCTCTCTGAGGCATACCTCCACATCCCGATTCGGCCTTCCCACTCCAAATTCCTTAGATTCTGTTACAATCACCATCATTTCCAGTATGTGGCCCTTCCCTTTGGGTTAGTTTCCGCTCCCAGAGTTTTCACTAAGATCCTCGCGGCCCTGGCAGCTTGCTTAAGGGACTACCCAGTCCGGCTCCACTGCTATCTGGATGATATCCTCATCCTGTCCCATTCCCAATCCCAAGCAGAGCTGGATACCAAGAGTACCCTCTCTGCTCTCCATGCCCATGGTTTTCTGGTCAACCAAAAAAAGAGCCAACTGGTCCCTTCTACCTGAATTGCCCACTTGGGGGCCATCATTGACACGGTGCAGGAAAAAGTGTTCCTTTCCCCGGAAAGGCTCCAGAGTATTCAAAATTCAATTCAGGTTATTCGACGATCAAAGAGGGCTGGGAAAAATGGTTTCATGCATCTCTATTATTCCTTGGGCCCGTCTTCATACCAGGTCCCTGCAGTGGCTCCTGCTCCCGTTTCAAAGGTCCGGCAGAAGCAACTCAAGATCCTCCATCAAGGTACCTCCAAAGGTCCTCTCGTCTCTCATCTGGTGGACCAACCCTGCCATCAACAGGGGTCATCTCTTCAAAGATCCCCAGCATCTCGTCATCACCACAGACGCCAGCCTGAGCGGCTGGGGCGCTCACATCCAGTCCCTTACAACACAGGGCAAATGGTCCCATGCAGAGCGGGCCTGCAGCATAAACTGGCTGGAGCTCCACGCCATCCACCTGGCCCTGCGCCATTTCCTGCCTCAGGTACGTGGGCGGCACGTCCTTATTCTCATGGACAACATTACCGCCAAGGCCCATGTCAACAGGCAAGGCGGGACACAGTCTATCCGGTTGATGAGAGAGGCCGAAAGACTCTGCCTTTGGGCAGAGCGTCACCTCCTCTCGATCAAAGCAGAACACATTTCGGGGGCCTCAAACACCCGAGTGGACTGGTTAAGCAGGGCCACCGTGGACCAGTCCGAGTGGCGCATTCACCCATCCCTTTTCAGGGAGGCGACCATGATCTTCGGTCTCCCGTTAGTGGATCTCTTTGCATCCCCCCGCAACACCCAGCTCCCTCGGTTCTTCTCCAGATTCCCTTCCCCCGGGGCCGAGAATCACGATGCACTTCGCTGTCCGTGGCCCCGGGACTCCTGTACGCTTTCCCCCCGTTAGCTCTACTTCCCAGAGTCATTCAGAAACTGACCCAGGAGAAGGCAGAACTGATTCTAGTGGCTCTCTATTGGCCCAGACGGCCGTGGTTTGCGGACCTCCGCAACCTTTCAGTGTCTCCCCCATGGAGAATCCCTCCGGACAGGATCTCCCTGTCTCAGGGGCCCATTCAACATCCGGAGCCCCAATGGCTCCAACTAACCGTGTGGAGGTTGAGCGGGAAAAGTTGAGGAAGGAGAATTTATCTGACCAGGTCATTAACACGATCCTGGCCGCCAGACGGCCTTCAACCAATTGGATATACGATGCCACCTGGCTCAGTTTCTGCAGGTGGTGCCATGCCTCCATGGTCAACCTGCTCTCGCCTTCGGTGGCCCAGATTTTGAATTTTCTCCAGGATGGGCTCAAAAAAGGTCTCTCACCTAATACCCTGAGATGCCAGGTAGCGGCCCTCTCGACCGTCGTCTCTGGCGACAATCTGGGTCCCCTCTCTCACCATCCCCATATCAGGGCCTTCCTAAGGGGGGCTACTAACCTCCGTCCCCCTGTCGTGCACCGGTACCCCACTTGGGACCTTAACAAGGTCCTGGTGGCCCTAACCAAACCTCCTTTCGAGCCGATTAGAGAATCCTCTCTCCAAACTTTGACCTTTAAGGTAGTATTCCTGGTGGCAATTACCTCGGCTCGCCAAATTTCGGAGATTGCTGCCCTTTCGGTGAGAAAGGACCTTTGTATCTTCCATTCCGATCGGGTGGTCCTACGCCCCGACCTTCTTACCCAAGGTCAATTCAGCCTTCCACAGGGCTCAGGAGCTTACACTCCCGAACTTCTGTCCCAATCCTTCGCGGGAAAGGGAGAAACGATGGCACACCCTAGATGTGAGGCGGGCCCTCCGCATATACATTAACCGCACGCAACCCTTTAGAAGGTCCGAGTCTTTATTTCTCTCCTTCCAGCCCAAGTCCTTAGGCCACAAGGTGTCCCCTTCCACCATCGGGCAATGGATCAGAGCCACCATCGCCAAGGCTTATTCGTCTCAGGCCTTGCCAGTTCCCAGCGGGGTTATGGCGCATTCCACCAGAAGTACGGCCACCTCTGCGGCCTGGGCTACCCAGGCTCCAATCTCAGACATTTGTCGGGCCGCCACCTGGGCTTCCCCCTCCCCTTTCATTAGGCACTATAAGATTGACATCTTTGCATCAGCGGAGGCCTCGTTTGGTAGACGAGTCCTCCAGCAGGTCATCGAGGACCCAGGGGAGCTTCCACCCCAGACGGATTCCCTCCCGTAGGACAGCCAAGCTTTGGTATGTCCCACTCTCTGGATGATCCAAGCAGCTCGAGGGAGAATGGGCGTTGGTCTTACCTGACACGCCATTTCTAGTTGAGCTGCGAGGATCATCCAGCCCCACCCTTTTTTATTTTTTCCGTCTGGGGGAACCTTGTTTCAGCCAATGATACCTTAAGTCTAGTTAGATGAGAGTTAGACGACTTTCCTCCTCTCTCGACTTCGCATAAGCTGGGGAACGCTACAAGGGACCACGTGACAGAGGGCAGAGCGTTCCTCAGTAATTAAGCTCAGCCTACACAGATGCAGACTGGAGCACCTCCCACTCTCTGGATGATCCTCGCAGCTCGACTAGAAATGGCGTGTCAGGTAAGACCAACGCCCATTCTCCTAAGCTACTAACCACCTCCAAAATGGGATGACCTGATCAGGTCCCAGAAAGAGCCAGATTTTCAGGCCCTTTTGGAAGGCCGATATGGTGGGAATGTGTACCATGTTGTTTAATCATGGAGTAGAGAGAACTGGTCTAAGCAGATAATAGTCTGAAAACTGTGCAAAAGTAGTTATTTATATTGAATGTTTGAAATTTTTTTGATAAATCTTAGTTTCCACCCTTTTTAAGGGCTCTCTTTAAAAGGAAAATGTTTAAAAATAACCTGGTACTAGAAAGTTTGAGGCAGCTAAGTACATCTATATTGTATGTCTATTCCCAGAGACAAATGTCTCCATCCACACTTACTGCTTAGGCAGAATTTGTTTTAATCATGGCTAGAACCATAAAACCAAAGTAATTATGGCTTTTTCAGTCAGTTTCTGGTTTACTTTCTTCCCATATTCTATTACTTATAAGCAACAAATAATTACTTTTCTCCTTTTGTTTATTGGACAATGTATGCATATTTATTTTGAGATATATGTTTTCTGTGACTAAAGAAAACTTTTATTCGGTATTTCATTTGCTTGGGCATTTTTATTTTGAAAGTCTTCATTGTTTGCCACCAAGTGAATGGCACAAGTTTTATCAGGGAAAGATAAGAATGTGGCTTTTTGCAAATGAGTAAAGTGTCTGATTTTCATTGTTTGCAACTGTTTAGTTTCACCCTTCTGATTACTTAAATAGTATGTATTATTACAATTAAGAGGGTATTCAGTGGTTTGAACAAAACAAATAGAAGATAGCGTACATGAAAGCAACATGAGAAATCACAGTTCAAGAAGCAGGAAGTGTGCCTTTAACCAGGAAAAAGCTGTCACTGGCATTGTAAAAGGAGTGGTATAAATAAGGCATTGGATAGAAAGCAGGAAACCTTAGTATTGTCTATTTTGCTTTTCTGCTGGCCTAAGATAAGAATATTGACCCTTTTGTGCTCTAGCACCGCTGTTTGCCATTCAAGAAAGTTGGCTTTTTTAAAAATAAAATCCTTCACAGGGATACTGTATTGGAAATAATATTACTTGATGATGTCAGTAAAAGCTTGTCTCTGAGAGGGATGCTTTGTGTTCTGTTACTGAGACATCTCCCAGTAGACTTGATTTTGTGATGTTTCCCATTTCCTAGAGGTGACACCAGCATTGCTCTGTCAACCTGCCAGTGGCGATGCAGAGAAAGTGAGACATCTGGCATCATTCCCATAACACATCATCTCTGTAATGTCCTAGCTTGCCTGGGGCTTAAGGTTTTTGCTCTAGTTTCCAGCAAGGCTTTCCCATGAGGAAGCTTGAAGTATTGTCATTGTGCCAGCTGCCTAGATAAATTGAACTTTTTGTGACAGCTCAACTTCATATTTATTACCTAATAATGTAATTAAACATTGATGTCTTTGTTTATAGATTAGAGTAATTTTTCTCTCCCTCTCCTTGTTTTCAATTGTTTGGGCTTTAAAAAAATACTCTAACTTTTTAAAGTATACAGTATTATATTGCAAAAGATTGGTTCTGTTTGCATACGAACAAGTACTACTAAGTAAAAGATGGAAACTTGTCAATTGTCCCACTCTGTCTAGGCTTTTCTTGGAATAAATTCTAATAAATGCAGCACAATTGTTTAGGTACAGACTTATACTTGATAAGATTGTAAGATGATTGCTTCACTGGTTGTCTTAGATCTACTATTGCAGATTGTGGCTAAATAAAGTTTGTTCTGAATAAAATGTGTGTTTGGGATTTGATCGCATGTTCCAATATTTCTCAATCTAGTGCTTTCTGAATGTAACCCACAGAGTTTTTCGTTAATATAGACATCTCATACAATTCAAATATACCGTAGGTGCAACTATCAGGTTGGAAAAGGTTAATTCTGACTATTTCCTCATGTTTTGAAGGACCACACTTCCTTCCTTATTCTTCCCAGCACAAAACACTGCATTCATAATATTTGTCCATATCACCAATTCATATCCTGCCTGTATAGCATTTCTTATAACAATATGATGGATTATATTGTCCATAATTTCCATTGTGGCATTTCTTTGGAAATTGTGATTATTTCCAGTTTCTGAATTTTGTTTTCCTCTGTTCCTTGTCATATGTTGTATGACATGGAAAAAAGCCCACATTACCTGGGCTATAATTCAATTATTCATGGATGACAGATCATAATGATTTTCCAAAACCCAGAATTTCTTTCTGACAACATAATTAGTTTAACAGATATAACAGAATAACAGAATTGGAAGGAATCTTGGAGGGCTTCTAGTCCAACTCCCTGCTCAGGCAGGAATACAGATTTTTTTTTCAAATCTGTCCCCTGATATAAGAGCACATATTGGGGGGGGGGGGGAGAAGCAACACAAATCCTCCTAGATCATTTGCAAGCAGGGCTTGAATTCAGCTGTGCTTTCTGGTGGTATTAAAGAATGGTAAATTCTATTTTTTTTTCCAGTATGCGTGGCTTTTATTTAAGGATAGGGCATTTTCAGTACTCTGAAACAATGCGTTAGGGGAGAAATGGCAGCTATAGAGACAGATGGATAAAGATGAAAAAGTGGCATGTCTAAACCAACTTCAAATGCCCAGGACCTATCTCCGGTCATATGTACAGTCCCTGTATTACAATAACGGGAAGTAAAATGTTATAGATACAATGGAGTTTGAAGCTGTAGCAGGAAAGCGTTGGTTAAGCAGAAGAAGGAAAATTGTTTTATTTCAGCACAGGAAGTGATGATAGAAGATGTTTAAATCCAGACTGGGGGCTAACAGAAGCAAGATTCTGTGATAAAGAGAGGACTTGTGTGTCAGGTTATTATAGTTCCATTGAAAACTGCTGTTGAAACAAATCCTTTAGTTTGATTAATATGGCCCTGGTATTGGATTTGCATTTGCTACAATATTCAGACAAAGTAAGCATGGAAATGTGATCTGGCATTTGGACATGCTGTGAAAATAAGTCATGTGTTTATCATTGGCTATGGTTCCTAGTGCATACCCAGAATAATGTACCTGAAGTGTTTTATTGCTTTTGTGAGCTATCTCCAAAGTGCGTTTTCCAGAGAAGTATAATATGGTACTATTGTTTAATATCACATCTGGCATGATTACCACCAATTCTTGGAAGAGAACATTTTAGTGAACCTATGGGCATCTGGGATAGCAATCTTTCACCGTCTGGGGTTGAACCAGTAGTGGGATTCAGTAAGTTCACACCACTTCGGGAGAACCAGTTGTTAACTTTGTGAGAAGTTTTGTGCACTGGTTGTTGGAAGAAATCATCATGGCAGAGAACTGGTTGTTAAATTATTTGAGTCCCACTACTGGGTTGAACTGCATGTGGATAAAAAAAAGTTAAGTGAATATCAGTATGACTGTGAAGTTTGGGAATTCCTCATCTCACTGCTAGTGGGATTTTCTTTGATTTCAATTCTTAAGTATGATATAATAGAGAATATTTGACAATAAGAATCTGAAAATTTTATGTTTACCTAATCTGACATTATAAAGATGACATCATTCTATGTCATAGGCTGTGCATGTATGCTTGCTGTGGATACAGTTTTGTTTCATTTGACTAATCTTAATAAAACATATGAAGCTCAGAGCTGAAGTATGGAGTTCTTGGTGCTCTCTGAGTTTGGTTTGGTTGCAGGCATTTCATTACCTAACTAGATAACAAAGAACATAGAACATAAAATATACAATAACAGGTTTATTGAAGAATTTGGAGATACAGATACAGGTAATCAAAGTTGGAAGGGACCTTGTAGATCATCTAGTCCAACCCCCTGCCCAAGCGGGAGACCCTACACCATTTCTGACAAATGGCAGTCCAATCTCTTCTTGAAAGTTTCAACTGATGGTGCTCCCACAACTTCCTAAGGCAAGCTGTTCCATTGGTTGATTGTTCTCACTGTCAGAAAGTTTCTCCTTGTTTCCAGGTTAAATCTCTCCTTGTTCCATTTCTATCCATTATTCCTTGTGTGGCCTACAGGAGCTTTAGAAAATAGCTTGACCCCTTCTTCCCCGTGGCAGCCCCTCAAATATTAGAAGACCGCTATCATGTCTCCCCTGGTCCTTCTCTTTACTAGACTAGCCAAGCCCAGTTCCTGCAACTGTTCGTTGTATGTTTTAACCTCCAGTCCCCTAATCATCCTGGTTGCTCTTCTCTGTACTTTTTCCTAGAGTCTCAACATCTTTTTTATAATGTGGTGAACAAAACTGGATGCAGTACTCTAGGTGTGGTCTTACTAAGGCTTTATAGAATGATATTAGTACTTCCCTTGATCTTGACTGTATCCCTCTGTTAATACAATTTAGGATTGCATTAGCTTTTTTGGTGGCTGCTGTACACTGCTGGCTCATATTTAGCTGGTTGTCCACTAAGACTCCAAGATCCTTCTCACAGTTACTGCTGTTCAGCCTGGTTTCACCCAGTCTATTTGTGTACTTTTGGTTTTTCTTGCCTAAGTGTAGGACTTTACTTTTCTCTATATTGAATTTCATTTTATTAGATATGACCCAGTATTCTAGTCTGTCAAGATCCATCTGGATCTTGAGCCTATCTTCTTGGGTGTTTGCTATTCCTACCAGCTTAGTATCATCTGCAGATTTGCTAAATTCCCCTTCTATTCCCTCATCTAAGTCGTTAATGAAGATATTGAAGAGTACTGGGCCTAAGACGGAACCTTGTAGCACCCCACTGCTTACTTCCCTCCATGTGGACTTAGACCCATTAAGGACTATTTGTTCAGTATGGTTTGCCAGCCAGATCTTCTATCTAGTCCACTTATGATATTATCTCATAAGTTAACAAAATATCTGCAAGCAAAAAAAAACAAGCTCAGAGAGCATCAAAGATTCTACAGTTTATGAACTAAACATTGTTTAGATGAGCTTTTGTAATAGCTTGCTATTAGGAAAAAAACTCATGCTATTTTTGTCTGGATAAATATTGCAGAAAGATTATCTGTCTATACAAACCACAACTAAACTGTGTTATATGGAGGTTTATATGGTGACATTGCCCCAGGAGAAAATGTACCTTGTCTTAAGCAAATCTCCCTATTCAGATGTTTTAAATTGCCTGGGAATTATGCATTGAAGCTGTAGACCAATACATCTAGAAAATGCCAGATTGAGGAAAGTTGACACATTTCTTATATATTTTCTTCATAAGAGTGCATTCAGGTTAGCTTCTTGCTAGTAGCATTTAGAAGTATCTCCTTCTAGAGATTCATGAAAATGCCCAAAAAATCATACTGCAGATCAACTTCCTAATTTCATAGAGAGTCTCCCCTCAGAACTTGAGCTGCACAAGTCTTTATGTAGCTTAAAAGGGTCCTGATGATTATAGTAAACCATATCTTATATACTGAAACACATCAAAATTTAGTGGGTGTTAAGACCATTTGCCACTTATAAATTGGACTTCTTTTGTTTCCATGCCATTGTTTTTCTATTACTTCTCTATATTGTGAGACTACATAATAATGTTTGCCCATTTGGGGTGAGATTTTATTTTTTCAGTCTATCTGTTGTTGAGGGCATTTAATTATATGTGTTCTGTGAGCATTCATTTAAAACTTGAAGCAAGCTTCTATGGCTTTACCATATTAACATTGGGTTTGCTATTGTACTGGAATATATTAATGGGTGGAACATATATTAAAATATTTGAAAACCCAAGAGGAGTGTTCTTCTCTTAGGCAACTTGGTGCTATCTAATTTGAGTACATTTCCCACAATATCTTCCTTTTACCCATAATGGATAAGGATCAATAAGAGTTATATTTAAAATATCTAACAATGTTAGAAGGAAGTATAACAATGATGGGATTAACAGAAGCCTTAAAAAAACAGAATGCTGGGAAAGCACCAGGTCCAGATGGTTTGCCAGCGGAATTTTACAATACTTTTCAGGAAATATTGAATTTTCATCTTTTAGAAGTTATGAATGAAGTTATGTTAAAGAAAAGAATACCAAAAACATGGTCAGAAGCATACATTACACTTATACCGAAGGAAGGTACAGACCTACAGCAAGTTAAAAATTATAGTCCTATATCTTTGCTTCAATTTTGGCAGAAAGACTAAAAAGATACTGAAATAATTTTATTCATACTGATCAAAATGGATTTCTGCCCAAGAGACAAATCAAAGACAATGTGAGAATTATTTTAGATACCCTGGAATATTATGAAGCTCACCCTGAGAAGCAAATGGCCTTGATGTTTCTAGATGCTCAAAAAACCTTTGACAATGTGAGTTGGCAATTTATTTTATTGCAGTTGATACAAATGGGCTTTGGTAAGAAATTTATCCAAGCCATTGAAACAATATACCATGAACAAACTGCAAAGGTGATGGTGAATGGAGAATTAACAGAATCCATAGATATAAGGAAAGGGACAAGGCAAGGCTGTCCATTGTTGCCTCTGCTGTTTGTGTTAACATTGGAAGTCTTGAATAGGAATATCAGAGAAGAAAAAGAAATAAAAGGAATGAAAATTAAAAAGGAGGAGTATAAATTGCAAGCTTTTGCAGATGACCTGGTATTTATATTAGAAGACCCATTGGAAACAGCACCAAAATTAATAGAAAAAATAGAAGAATATGGAAAAGTAGCAGGTTTGAGAATAAACAAAGACAAAACAAAGATATTAACAAAGAATATGTTAGCAAGACGAAAGAGTTGGAAGAAATTTTAAAAATACAGGTCACGAACAAGGTTGAATATTTAGGGGTTCATATTACACCAATATGTAGTATGCTGAAGGAAGATAACTGTGTTAAACTCAAACAGCAGATTACGACAGATTTGATGAAATGGGAAAAACT
The DNA here is from genome assembly GCF_049901715.1 of Pseudonaja textilis. NCBI lineage: Eukaryota > Metazoa > Chordata > Lepidosauria > Squamata > Elapidae > Pseudonaja > Pseudonaja textilis. The sequence continues at coordinate 32,699,905 of NC_141992.1, read as the reverse complement.
GCAACTATCATTGATTGGGAGAATATCCACAATTAAGATGAATATATTGCCTAGAGTTTTATATTTATTCCAGACAATTCCTATTCAATTAGGGAAAGAGTTTTTTGAAGATTTAAATAGAATTGTGTTTAAATATATTTGGCAGGGTAAAAAAAGCAAGAATAAAATTAAAACTGTTACAAGATGCAAGAATAAGAGGAGGGTTTGCCTTGCCCAATTGGGAGCTATATTACCAGGTGACAAGTTTGATGTGGGCAAAGGAATGGATAACAGTAAGGAACAGTAGATTATTGACTTTAGAAGGCCATGACTTGCTGCTGGGATGGCATGCCTTTCTCTGGTATAAGGGAACTAAAACACAAGGATATTTCAGAAGGCATTATATTCGTGAGGCATTGTTTTTGAACTGGGAGAAGATAAAAAGACAATATTACTTAAAAATTCTAACATGGATATCAACTATTGAAGCTTTTTTTATCCGATAATATATAAAAAGGAACAAACAGATATGGGGAGATATTGAATGAAAAGGGTGAACTTAAATCTATGTAAGCATTGGAAGAACAAGGTGTAAAAATGAATTGGTTTTCATATTTGTAAATACAATCTAGGTTTGATAAAGACTCTAAGGCAGCAGGTATTTACAACAAGTTGACTTGATTTAGATAAAATTTTGATGGGTACTGATGAAAAGGTAATTAAAAAACTTTATGGACATCTATTAGAATTTAAATTGGAGGAGGAACAAGTCAAAGAAATGATGATTGGTTGGGGGAAAATTTTGGATGTGGGATTGATTTAGAAAAATGGCAAAAATTGTGGTCTCAGAATTATAAAATGACAAGGTCAACTGCATATAAAGAACATTTGTATAAGATGTTTTACAGGTGGCACTTACCCCCCCCACCCCCAAGAGACTTGTGAGAATGTTTAAGAATAAATCAGATAAATGCTGGAAATGTCATCAGATACCTGGTTCATATTACCATATGTGGTGGACATGTTTGGACGCGATGAAATATTGAACTAAAATTCATACATGGTTGGAAAAAATGATAAAACGACATACAGACTTTAAACCAGAGATCTTTTTATTGGGAGTCATACTGGACATATACAACAAAGAACTGAAATATTTGATTGTAAATGTTTGAACAGCAGCTAGAATTGTATTTGCGAAGAACTGGAAAAATGACAAAATATCTATGCAGGAGGAAGTTATCAAAAAAATTCTGGACTGTGCTGAAATGAGTAAACTGACATTTGAAATTAGAGAAGAAGAAGACAAGCAATTTCATATGATATGGGATTTGTTTTATCAATGGTTGAATAAAAAGGCATGGTAATGTAATAGACTAGATAATTTTGTGACAGAAATTTAATAGACTTATATAAAACATAATATAAATATATATAATCACTGGTTGAAAGTATAACACATTTTAAGATAAAACTTGGAACATCTCGTATAAAATGATGGAATAAATAGTTTAGTCATGGATGATTAATAACTGATAAATATATAAGCATATGTTAGTTTGACAATGTGAAGACTGATATAAGTTGTGAGTAAATGACTACAAAAGGATAGCACAACTGACACACTGTATGTATATAAAATGGAAGATGGTTTTATGTTTTTATGTTTTGTATGTGTATGTTTGTTTTTAAAAATAAAAAACTTTAAAAAAAAGAGTTATATTTAAAATATCTGAAAATCATTAAGTTGTCATTTCCACCAATTACTGGTAAAATATTCATGCAAGGGAGTCTACTTCATTTGGACACTCAATATTTAATGTGCAACTAAAGAAGCTATGTTTGGGTTGTTGGAAAGTTTGACCTGAATGTAGCAGAGGATGTTGGTATCTCCCTTTTGTTTCAATTTATTTGGCTTCATTTTATCCACGATTAGTATTTGAGGAAATGATGATATCACTGAGGAAATGAATACAGTGTAATTTGGCCTTTTTTTCTAGAACTTTTTCCTTGTGACTTCCTTCTGATAGATCTTTCTCTCTTGTTCGACTATCTTCAGTTTTTACAATATTTTACAATTACAATGTATTAAAATCTTCTAGATCTGACTGGTTTTCCCCAGAGAAAGATATGACATCTATGTGCATGATTCACTGAAGGCTTGTATTTTTTTTTCCAATTTAACTGGGAAAATCTATGTACAGGGTAATTTTTGGTGTCATTAATCATGAGTGCTAGACAGCTTGATTTTGCCCTCTGTGCATTGTAAAACTCATTGACTGACCTGTTAGAATTTCCAGTTAATTTTGGTGACATTTATAGCATTGAGATCTACAGCTCTGACCTGTTGTGAGGACATACTGTGGTTTGACATCTGTTTTAGAAAAAGGGATTATGCTTTTGAGTGGTGAAAAAAACTCTAAATCAGCTCATGTTGCAATAAGAAAAAAAAATGGTTACTGGTCAATTGAAGCTGCTGACAATTGATTTCTACCATCATGGAAACAAAACAACTGATGCTGGGGAAAAAATTATTGAAATGTACTAGGGGAGAGAAATAAGAGTAAGTTTTGTAATGGTGGTTGTTTCAAATGAAAGTATAGCTGAAATGATATACAGAGGAAGGTTCTTATATTGTGGAAATATTAAATATATAAAACTGAAGGTAGATGTAGAATAACAGGCCTGTGTGTGTATATTTCTGTCTATGTTCTGAGCCTCATGTGAATACCATGTGGCTATTGTTTGGACATCTGTTATAGATATCACAAGAGATAGCAATTTTCATTGCTGTTGCAAAACATTCTAATTAAAAATAACATTTAGGGTGGGAAATATTATTGAAAATGTTGGCATTTTAAAATATATCATTACATCTATATTTTAACATTTTTTAAACTATGATGTCAGTTTCCTGAAAATTTGGTCCGTCTTTTGTAAAAATTGCCCTGATTTTGTTCTGGAGCCACGAATTTCACATCTGTCTACATTGCCTTTTAAATCAACATTTCTTTGTTTCCTTCAACATAACTTCATGATTTAAAAAAAGATGCAGCAGCTTTAAGGGGTTTACAGATAACTGCTGCATTTCTATACTTGCATGCTGTGAAGTACTTTATGCGCTGTAATCCAAGCTCCTGCACAGTCACAGTATTTGATATAATGCAGCATCTGGTAACATAGAGGCAATTTTAATCATATAGTTGACTTCTTTATGAATCTTAGAAAATTTCTATGGAAGTTTATGTAAGTCAATCCAATATAATTTACTCTAAATACTTTTAAAAAAATAGCAGTGTATGTCTGACCCTTAATTAAGCTTAAATATCCCCTAAACTCCACTGAAGCTCAGAAAACAAACCTTCACTCTCATCCTAGACTCCAGCTACAGATGTTCACCACTATTGCTAAGCTTAAATAATTGAGAGGCATGCAACTTCTTTTGGGCCATAAACTGGATTTGATCAGAGTCTACATTCTGAAACATATCACGGGGAATGAAGACAAAAACTAAAATTGACTTAATTTAATTTATATTTATATTATTTTAAAATATAACCACAGCATTATTAGTCTCCATCTATGCATTTATTGTCTTTAACTATGAAATTCTGATACCAGTTGTGGGAGGTTTTTGGGGGGTGGGGGCTTGCTGTGTATACAATATTTATCTGGTCATTCATGCTTTGAAATATTTTCAAGTAATCTCGAAGGGTCTTTTTTGTTTTAAAATAATGTAAAATATATGAAGAACTTTTTTTTTGAATTTAATCTATCCTCATATCAAATGGAGATTTTATATTCTGCAGCTGTAACACTAACCCCTGTGCATTGTTTGTTTACACTGGTACTACTCATCTCTATCTATGTATTAGTGAATTATTTAAGTAAATCTCACCTACAACAGAAGGGCAGCTGATCCTCTTCTTGGAATAGTTTCTCCAAATTGCAAATACTCAAGGGCTTAGTGCTCTCTACTGAAGTGCTGTACTCTGTTACGGCTGCATTTGCTAAACATCTGAGAGCCTTAATCCTGGGAAGTCGTCAAATATGACAATCCATGGTAAATCTTCAGGGAAATAATACATAAAAAGAAGTGAGCATGAATTTCTAATTAACTAAATTTGCAACTGATACATATGAGTTAAAGGGCACCTGATTTATCACTTGTCAATAAAAATGTTGGTTACAGTTGCTGTTGCTGTCAGTACAGCAATGTATGCAGCTGTGACACCCAAGATAAAGGGCATCTGATTTATCACCTGACAGGAATTGTGTTCATTAAGCTATCTTGCCTTCGGGATGCAGCAGAAAATGCACTGTGTGTTTCTTGTTTGAACACTATACCTTCTGGAATGTGTACAATTGTTGAAGTAAATACCAGGATGCTTTCACTTATATATCGAAAAATTGGGGTAGATGTAACTGATCCCCAGTTTCTTCTATCAAATACTACATGCACTGTATTGGACGTGCAAGCAAGCAATCATCTGCAAAGTGGCTATTAGTTGTGCATTAATTCTATAATCTGCAGATAGTTATATTGTGACATCCAGTTTTAGAAAAATCAGTGGATTTTAAAAAAAATTCTGAGATTGACTTAAGGGCCAGTTTACACAAAGGTTTCTTCCCATTGCATGCATTTTTTTTTCATTCTATGTCTTTTTGCCCAATATAATATCTATTACAATTTTTCATGTACATTATTTGGTTATCCAATTATATTAGGATATGGTAACTAAAGTTACCACATGAAAGTAGCTTGATACAGGGATAAAGTAACAGTTAGACCCACATTCATAGGATAATGGCTTTGTGCTCATTATAAAATGGTAGTGTCAGCTGTAGGGAAAAAAGCTGTTATTGAGTTCACAGAGACATAAAAGAATCTTGTATTATATTAACAAACCTATTAAAAACAAGCAGGTTTGACACGTTAAATGTAGAGGGTTTTTTTTATATCTGAGTATCCAGTTTTATAATGATGTGCATCTTTGGCTCATTTTGTAGTAATTTAAATGCATGTAATGAATTGCGGGAAGGGAAGAAAGTGTGAGCCAGGTGTCAGGGACCTATTAGGTATTATTGTAAATCATAGAGAGGCAACCTGTGGCACTGCAGCTGTTTACCAAATGGCAACCTCTATCATCTTGGCCACAGTTTCTAGGGATGCTGAATACCGGTTCAGTAGTGTTTGGAATACTCTTGGCTGCTTAACCTAGCAAATAATTAGCACCATAATCTCTGTGTTATTTAAAATTAATGGGAAAGCAGAAACTAATGACAAAGGACTTTCCTCTTGTGGTTAATAACATTTGGAGGAAGACAGTTTTTGAGGGTAGCAGTGGTAAGAAAAAGGTAAACCCCCTCTTCTCATGTGCTGTAATTTCAACAGGCAATCTTTCATAGATTGTTCCATAAAATCATAAGGCTGGAAGGGACCTCCGAGGTTTTCTAGTCCACCCCTCTGTTGTTTCTGTCAGTCATGAAAGATAAGCTTTGCACATGAAGATCCAATTGATCATTTATTGCTAATGATGCCTATTCACAGAAATCTTTTCTAGCTAATGGTCAGCACCTGTTTGAGGTTAGATAAGGGTCAGCTGAATTCAAGGAAGGTTGGATTTAGTTTGCTTGTGGCTATGTAGGGATTCTAGGCTGATCTCTCTTTTAACTCGACCCTGCCCCTCCTCCTTTTACAATTTCCCTGTTGCTGAACGTAGATATATATTTGTGTATAGTGTTTCAATATTATGTCTAGCTGCTGAAAGCAAGGGTTGTAAAATGAAAGTTTCAAATTTGTGCATGGAAGTTCTGGTTATTATTGCACCTTGGCCCAGACTTTTTATCTAAACGTTAAGCAATTATAGTTTCTTATTATTTTTTAAATAATGCAACAATATTCTTAATAATATGAGGGAAGGAACTAAAGAATACCTTAAGCTGACCGTGATCACAAAATGATAATCCACTACAACCTAAATGTAACTCTTTTCCAGTGTTTGTGAATATACAGTACTAATTTCCACCAATCAAGGAGCAACATTTATGATGCCTAAATGTTAGCCATACCAAATATCTACTAGCTAATCTGGTACAGTAGTCAGAGGATGACTGTGCTAAGAGACCATACTGCTAGTGCCCGAAACCTATTCTGAAAAACGCTGAGGTGATTTACACAGCGACAGACCTGGAAAACTGCCATAGCTTTCATTGGAAACACGATACAGGGAATTCTTGCAGGTTACTAACCTTGTTTAAGTAGGGCTGCTTTCTATTTCAAAGGTGCACGGAGAGAGAGATAACAAAAGAACGCAAGAATTCCCATGTAACTTGTTAACAAAATTCCTTCTCACTCAGTTTGCCAAGGTTATAGGGACACACTAGAATAAAAGAGCTGGACCACACTAACTGCTGATGGTGAACTTGCAATTAACTTTAGGGATTTTTTTTTTTTGCAAGGAAAAACTATTTAAAAATATTATTATTAAAATAACAGAAGAAAGCCCAGGGATCTGCTCTTTTTCACATGAAAGAAGAGACTTCCTTATCCATGTAAAAGTGAGAGTGCTGCTTTTTTGCTCTGAATGAAAAAGGAGCATGTGGGGAGATAACAGTAGTGGTGGTTTCCAAAAAGGAGAAGGCACATTGTTCTCAATGCTCTTCTCTCCAACATCTAGTTTTATCCTGATACAGATTAAAAAAGGTATGATAACAAGTATAAGAATTATTAATTAGGAGAGAGAGAGGAAGGAACTCAAGCTTGTTTTTATTGGTCATAAAGACCATAGAAATTTAGTTGGATTGGATTGCTTTCTTGAATTGCAATTAGATATAGATTGTTCAAAAGTAATTGGAAGGAGGAGACTTATCTCAGTTCATGTTTTTTTAGAATTGCTTTCTCAGTAACGTCCTGTTCATCATCGTCTCTTTAAGAGTTATGGATGAATAATACATTTATTCCATAATAGCAAACTTGTAATACCAGAAATGGATATTGTAACACATAGGATGAGTTGCTTACATTGCAAATAATATTGTAAATCTATAGATATGCATTGGAGACTATTAAATGTTGAGGAAAGAAGCATTATTTAACCAAATATGCAGTCCCCAGATATTATAATGGGAAAAGGGAAATATGAGGAACAGTGAAATTTTAAGTGATATTTTAAATGATGTATGACAAGGGTCCCCAATCCCCAGTCCATGGACTGGGCTGCGGTATGCCAGAAATCAAGCCATGCAAACAAGTGAAGGCCCATCCACTGGATTCAGGCTGCACCCAAAACTATGCCTCCTCTGGTTCTCAAAAAAGCCTCTTTCCATGGAACCATTCCCTGGTGCCCAATAGGTTGGGGGCCGCTGATGTATGAGGAACATTGTCATAATATTTCTTAATTTGAAAAATGAAGCTTAGAATCTTATGTAATATGTGAAGATTCTCATAGAATGTGAGAAAATAAATGTCTTTTTTTTTGCTTGTAGATATTTTAAAAACCTTACAATTAAATCTTCTTAAAAGACTTTATAAGTAACAGCTATATATAAAAACTATAAATCTAAAATAAACTGTAATGAAACAAATCATAACAAACTACTTTATTTTTATTCTGAATTCAATGCTTCTTTAGGCATGGTTCCCATCACTGAATGCTTTTAAATGCCAAAGGTATAAAGAAGGAGTAATAATAATTTCCTCATCTGAAATATGAGTTCCTTGGGATGAATTTGTATGATACTGTGGATGAGCTACAACTGACTGCAGAGTTAGTCAAAATTTTATTTCTCTAGGCAGATTTGGAAGAGATGTATTGTATAATCTGTTTTGAGTTCAGTGGGAACATTTTAATTTAGACTGTAGAAGGGTTTATTCTATGCTGCTGTTTGGAGTACAACTGTGGTCTGAGGAAGCTTATATCAGTTAATTTCTGTTCCTCTTGGGACACATAAGCATTCTCATTTTTTTATCTGCAATAGTGAGGTAATCTCTAATGAATATGTCTCAAAAGGAAAAAAAAAAGCCTGCATAGTCCTAGGCTGCATCAACAAAGAGATAGTATCAAGTAGCGGCTTTATACTGAAGTAGTGAGGCCACACTTGGAATACTGTGTCCAGTTCAGATCATCACAATATAAAAAAGATGCTGAGAGGATCCAGTCTGAGTCAGTCTGGGACCAAAGGTTTATTCTTTCCAACCTTTCTGGCTCATGCTGGAGCCCATCATCAGGGCTTTGAACCTTTCTCTCTCAGCACAAGCCTGACTGCTTGGAAGAATAAACTTTTGGTCCGATGACCATCACAGATTGTATCCTGTAACATTATCCTGGGATGTTTATATTTACCTTCATTTGCAAGATGTTGAGACCAGTGGTGGGATTCAATTTTTTTTACTACTGGTTCTGTGGGCATGGGTTGCTTGGGAAAGTAGAGCGAATCTGTGCCGCCGCCACTGTGTTCAATGTTTTCCAACGTGCCTGCAGGGGTGGTACCTCCCAATGGTGGCAGCAGCACATTGGGAAACTCTACTTTCCCAACGTGCTGCTGCTGCCTGACCTGGGCTTCCTCAACCTTGCCTTGTAGCAGCTCTAGGAAGGAGGGAACAGTACCGCCCTCTTTGACGTGAGTGCCCTGGGAGGGGAGGCACCTTGGGAGGTGGATCCCTGGTGGGAGGGGCAGCCTGTGAACTTGCTTTCAGGCACAACAACAACAAAGAGGGGCAGGCTTGGCTGAGTGGGATCCTGGATATTGGGCATGTGGTCAAAGCCCCCCTTCCTCTGCCTCCCCTTGGTGATCCACGGATGCCATTGATTGTTGCACCGGAGTTGTGCAAGGGGCCCAATGGGGTGAGCCTGTGGAGTCAGTGCCTCGAATGCCCCCTGCTGCCTCTTACCACCTCCCTACTGACCCTCTTGCCTCTTAGCACCCCGCTAAAGCATCCGACTGCCTCCCAGGGTCCGTACCACCCACTTTGGGAACCACTGGACTAGAAAGCATCCAAGATCCCTTCCTAACCCTATAATTCTATAAAAAGTATACCATTGCAGAAACTTAGTATGAATCCTAAATTTGAATAGAACTGTACCCAAAATGTTCAGTTCCCTAGCATACATGTCTTGAAATACGTGTATTGAAGTCCATGAATTAATGTATATTATTGGACTACCGGGCTCCATTACAGTTGTTGGTTAAACAAATCATATCATTTATTTTCTTCATGAGCTCAAAGGGAATATCCAGCATACAACAGTCCTATATGGTAGACAGGGCAGAAAGTAGTAATTAACTTAAAGGCAGTGACGGCTTAAGAATTTTAGATAGACTTCCTCAGCAGTAACTGAAACAGCCAATGACTCAACCCAGGATCTTGTTCATGCAAGGCAACTACAAGCTGCATCTACCAAAGTTAGTTTTTCTGTAGAACCTTTAAAGGTGTAGGAGCCTTCTCTCTCCTACCTTTTTTGCTATTAGCTATCTTAAATCTAAACATGTTCACAAATGTGTGTTTATTAAAGCAACAGTTTAAACTATGTCATTCTGGTTGAATATTGCCAGATTTTCCTCTTCATTGTGGAATGCTGCACACTCATGGGTGTGATCATTGTTGGTCATTCATTTATCATCTAAGAATTATCCTAAAGACTCCACCTGCGGTAAATAGGTTCATTTAATAACACTTCACTTCATTTTCCTGTGGAAGTTGGATTTCCACACATTTAAGAAGCACATCTGCTACCTAGGGTTTTCGTCCAAGATCTGTGTTAGAGTAGTTGTGCATTCAGTATGAGAAATGTAAACTAAGATAGTATGTTATCTTATCTTTAATGAAACCACATTTGCAGAGTAGCAAAAAATAAAAAAAATATTCTGTTGAATTCTAATATGTTGCTACTCTGCTTCATCAATTCCATCTCATTCACTGCCTATAATTTTTGTTTAACTTTTCTTTAAGTAGGAGGAAAACTTCGCCAGCTGCTTCTATAATTAGAATGGGAAAGCTATATTCATTATTTGATAATTCCCATTGATGTACTTGCCTAGCTATACATGGGCTTGAGATGCAGGTCCTATATTTTCTTTCAGATGTTTGTATAAATGATGTTACGGACCCATCAAAAATTGAAAGTGTTTTTATTTTGGTTTGTTGCATACTCAGCAAATGTTCATACTGGATTTGGCACTTTTCTCCACTTATCAAGTCCTTCCCAAGGATTGGGATAGGCAGATGTTGATGTTTCATGGTGTTAGAGGTACTGTCACAAGATGTAAGCTGTTCCTAGTAAAGCTGCCTTTTGCAATTTGACTGATGGTGAATTTATCAAAGTTGATGGTGTTCCAGTTGTTTTGAGGATGTACCTAGGGCCCTTATTATTATTGGTACTACCTTTGCTTTCTTTTGCCACAGTTGTTCTATTTCTGTTTGCATTTTGTTATCTTCCCCAGTTCTTTCCCTTCTCTTCTGTTGTCTCCAGGTATTGACATGTCCATTATCCAGATTTTTTTGTCTTTCTTATCAACAATTGTTAAGTCTGGGTATTATATGGCAAGAGACTTTCTGTTTGAATTCTAATGCCCCATAGTCAGGGGTGGGTTTCTACTGGTTCTGTCCACCTCTGTAGAACTGGTAGCTCTGAAGAGCAGCAGACATAGAACCGGTTCTATGTCTGCTGATGTTTTTGCCCACCCGCCCACCTGGGCTCTTACCTGACCTTTATTTCCTGATTTTTTCAACTTCAGCTGCCATGCGAGGCACAGCTGCAGTTTAAAAAGCAGGAAAAAAGGGCTTTTTGAAAGGCTGCTTCTCTGCACGCAGCATGCTGATGACGATTTACAGGCGCACGCCGGCAGCGTGCAGGGAAGTACATCATAAATTACCGAACCTCGTAAATGATCAAACTGGTAGTTAACCCTGTTGGATCCCACCCCTGCCCATAGTATTTTAGCTTCTTCATTTTCTACTGCTTTCTCTATTTTACAGTCCCACCATTTCTTTCTTGCAAGCAAGTGATATTTCTTATAGATCTTCCATTGCACCATTGATGCTACTTTGTCATTCCACTGTTTGTAGTCAATCTGTGCAATCTTTTTGCAGAGCTGCCCAGGTGTATCTCATTGTTTCTTCAACTTCCTCGCAGAGGTAGTTGTCTTCCCATTCTGGCTTTGTATGTATTTGTTCTTAAGACTTGGTCTTATTGCAGCCCCCAGCCTCCTTTTTGCTGTCAGAGGCCTTCAGGAACTTCTTTGGCCAGCAAGAAAAGCAAGGGTTTCCTCTTCAGCTGATAACAGAGCTTTGGAATGATCTGGAGTTCTGTTATCAGCTACATAGGTCTTCAGGAAAGCCTTGTGGGCTACAGAAGAAATGGGCTGAGGTATGCAAGGCCTGGCTGCAACTATAGATAAGTTGCAGATAAGTAGTAGGGCAGCTCCACCCCCTATCCCCACTTTAGCTTAATTTTTACCTGTGTACCCTGGAGTCGGTGTTGTCTTAATTAGGGCTTATTTTGGGTGGTGGTGGTAGAGGGCTTATATTGGGCACACGTGTTAAAATCAAGTTAGGACTTACTTTCTGAGTAGGTCATATTTTTTGGGAAACACGGTAATGCTTTGTCTTCCCATGCCACTTTTCTGTTTTTCATTTGGTGTTTCTTCTAGGTCAATAAGCCTTCCTGGTATACTAGCTTCACTTTCTTTTTCTTGGTCTGACATTTTTCTGGGGTTTTGTTTTAAAATAAGGTCTAAAATTGTAATGTTGCCTCTACAAGGCTTAAGATACCTATTTCATCCCCCTAGATCATTCTTCCAAATAGAAGTCATCTGATTAATGTCTATTCTGATGCCATCAACCTCTAGAAGAATTATTTTAAAAAAACCCTTAATAAATAATGTATGTGTGGCCTTTGAATCAATGTTGACTCCTGCAAACTGCCTGGAAAAGTTCCTGCAATTTACTTGGCATTATCTGAGAGAGAATGATTGCCCCAAAGTCACCCAGCTGGCTTTATGTTTAAGGCAAAGCTAAAACTCACATTATCCTGATTTCTAACCTGTTGCCATAGCCAAACTCACTTTCTATTGGAAAATCATTGATATTTGGGAGATGGCTCTATTTTAATATTGGTTGTATATTATTACTTATATATAATATATAATATTATATGGCATCTTTGCAGATTTTGGAGGAAAGGTATGATACTATGCTGAGTATATTTACTAAAGTATAATATCTTTTAAATTTTATTTATTTAATAAGCTACTTCTTTCTACTGTGGCTCTGGGCAGCATATATTAAAACAATAAGAAATACAAATAATAAATACTTGGAGAAAAACAAATAATCTCTGACAAGTCATTCATCACATAAGGCAGTCATACATGTCTGGGAGGAATATAATTCTAGAAAGCAGGTGCTATGATTGGGAAGGCGTGTTTCCTAGTTCCCATCAGGTGATACTATTTGAACCAAGGGTTTCAAACTTCAATGAATATGGGAATCACATATTATATATAGTATGCAAATTGATGAACTGCATTTATGCACATGCAAAAATTCAACAAATATTCAATATTAAAAATGAATTAAAGGTGCATTTCTTATTTTGAACATACTAAGTAATAATATTCAATTTGCTCCATATGATGTTCCTGTTGCTGCAGCAAGCCATGTTTCCTTTTTGCCAGTAATTTTATAGTTTATTGTCTAAATTGGAATTTTTCAAAATAGGTAGCTGTAAAATAAGTAATCAAATCATATCAGTAGTGATGATGATGTTTCCTAGTTTGGGTAATGAAACAGCAAGCTCAGAGAGCACCAAGGACCCCTCAAAATCATATCAAAATAAATGTGTTTTTGTATGTGTATGCATGCACACATTCCTCACTGGCAACACATTTCCATGTTATTCTGGTTCATTGTGTCATTGGCAGACAGACAAACTAGCTGGCTCAGGGGAGCAGAAGCAGAAGGTGTGCAATTCAGCGCTGTGGGGGAAAAGAAGGAAAGGCAGCACTAGACATGAATTTGCTGGTATCATGCCTGATACTGTGATTTTGTACATATACTTTTTATCTGATTCATTTTTCAATAATAACTGTAGCTAAGGTTCTCATGCTATTGAAAATTTTATGTGAGTTCCTTTGCTCTTCTAAACTTTTGCTTAATTGAAACTTGCTTTTAAATAAACCTGCAGAGGATTCAGTGATAAACAATTAAAATATCTCATTGTAATACTTGGCAATAGTAGATTCTAGAGGTTTTTTTCATGAATAATTTTATGAAAGAAAGGTTTTTATTTGTTTACTGCCCCTTCTTCAGTTTGCAATATTCATAGACCTCACGTCTTACTGACAAACGTTCAGTCTGGCTGGTGAAAACCTTGGGGCGGAGGAATGTTTTGAAATATTAGAGAATACATATGATCCATGTTTTTCCAAGTAATTAAGTGGCCAGCTTGTTTTAGAAGTAGCTGGTAGCAGTTTCTAAATTTGGGAGAACCTTAGAAAAAATGTGGCTACTTTTTAAAAATTGTCTGCTTTTTAAATACTTCCCCTTGTTCCAAACAACTTCTTTTGAAGGGTATACACAACAATAATGATCTACTTTTTCTTGCATTATTTAGTTAAGGGACAAAGCTGAGTGGTCTTTTAACTATAGACCCGTGATGGCGAACCTATGGCACGTGTGCCACAAGTGGCACACAGAGCCATTTGTGCGGGCATGCGAGCCTCAGCCAAACTTACCTGTAATGCTCATGTGCATGCCTCCCAGCTGATTTGCAGCCAATTTGAGGCCATTTTCGCCCTCCTGGAGGCTTGAGGGAAGCCTCTGCAGCCTCAAGAGGCCGAAAAACAGGCCTTTGGGAAATACCGGTAGTGCAGAAACGGGCCCGTTTTTGGCTTCCTGAGGCTGCAGAGGCTTCCCTTGAGCCTCCAGGAGGGCGAAAACGGCCTCAAATGGGCTGAAAATCAGCTGGGAGGCATGCACATCCGCAGTGCAGGTAAGGGGTAGGGCAGGGGTGTTGCGTGCGCATGCACAGGGGGTGGTGGGGCAGATTGCATGCTGGGTGCCAGCATGCACATGCGCATGCTATTACACACACACATGTTTTCAGCACACCACAACAAAAAGGTTTGCCATCACTGCTGCTGAGATCCTGCTGGTACATTACGATTGCTGTGGCAAATTGAAAGTAGTGCTTTTTAAAGAAGAATTGACTTGAAGCCCGATGAAAAAGAACCAATGATATAGCACCCCCTCTGGAAAAATAAAACAAAATAGTCATTCCCCTTAAAATAATTAATTTAAAAATGTACCTTCACACACACACACACACACACACACACACACACACACACACACACACACGTAAAATAAAATAAAAACCATGCCAGGTGTTTATATAGGAAGTCAAGTTGCGTAATTTTCAGTCATGAGGCCTGAATCATAAGTTCAGAGATCTCTAGCTACTTTTGCTCAGTATTATTGGTTTACTGAACTTAAGGGGTTTTACCTTTCTGAGAATGTTATAAGAGAAGAAAGAAAAACTATAGAGATTGTATTTAGATAATCAATTATGTGAGAGAGGAAATAACTCTTTTTTTTTCCACTGCTTTTATCAGATATTGTGGTCACCTGAGGCAATACAAAGCAACTCAGAATGCTGTTGCATTTATTTTTGCTACAATCATTCCATCTCTGTTTACCATATTCAGTTAAATTTGCTTGTTTGCTACATCCTGCCAAAATAACCTCATTTATTCTTCAAAGGAAGTTATCAGTGCTGCTGTAGCATTGTTGCTTCACAAATAAAAACTTGGTTGTGCTTGGAGATGATAGCTTGATATTTCCCTTCACTTCAAAATAACCTATGGATGAAGTGCATTTTTGGAAAATTATACATTTGGCAGATTATTCTTTAAACTCTTAGAAGCTGGATAATTGTTATCTTGGCATTCTTTTCTTTTAAATCCATCCAGTTTTGTTCCAAATAGAGCAGTCTTTTCTAATAAAAATTACACAAAGTGAACTATGAATTCAATGGCGTATCTAAGCTCTGGCAGAATTAAGAAAAAAATTGTACTATTTTAATATTAATGTTAATAAATGTTGTAGTCTCAGTGTTCCTTATCATTTGAGTATTTAGGTATTCCCACCATCTTCATTTTTATTTTCCCCCCTTACCAAGCAACTTGTATTTTTAATTTGGATGTTTCTCATTTGACCAGTGATTGTAATTATTGCTGAATGCATCTGAAAAAATAGAAGGTGTGTAACAATGCTTCTTTCATTAACACTTCTTCCCTACCTCACCCCACACTCACTAACTATAATATTAACCAGTTCTTAGATAAGAAGATACAATATAAAATATGGCTTTGCAGAAATATGACTTGGAGTCAGATACAGCACCTGTTCAGAAAATTTCCCTGTGCATCTGACATGTGTTCCCAGGAAAATCCTCATTTGATTTAAGACTAGCTGAAGTCTAAGGGCTCCCCGCTGTTAATAAATAAAGTGGAAAAATTAGGCAGCATGGCACCTTGAGTCCCGCATGGTTTTTACATTAAGAAACAAGTTTTTGGTTTGGCACCAAATTCTCTAACATGATAGTTTATGTTAATCTACCTAAGAGAAAAAAAAGGGCCAAAGATTGCTTTTTAAAAATATTTAAAATTTGCAATTAGCTTGATTCATCTTATACATTAACTCTAGGTATTCTGATATATTTTGGGGTATTTATTAAGATGTAAAGTTAGGCATGTATGGATAAATCACCACTGACTTGACTCAGTGTTCAGTTGATATATTTGATAATTAATGTAAATATATTCTTGACAATTTTAGAATTAAATTTTGCAATGAAAAACAACAGTTCCAGCTCACCTCAAAATGGGAGCTAGAGACATAGTTTGAGAGACATAGCTAGTGAATAAGTACAATGTCATTTGCAATCCAATGTTATCTGACAGTCCTCGAGTTTCAGGTTCCTCAAACAGTGTTGTTTAATATGGTATCTGAATGCATTTTTAATAATGCACACTATTTTTTTTTTAAATTGTAGTGATGACAAGATTTAGGGGCTTTATCTTTTTTGTAAAGAGAAGAAATACAATGGCAGGAGACTAAATCTATGTTCTCAAGAAACATTGTGGATGCCAAAGATGTTAAATGAATTATATGAATTATTTTATGCCTCCCAAAGCCCCAAATGAATGAACCATGAAGAAGCTGAAAATTTAGGTATGCCTCTCTTTGTAAATTCACTGCCATGTTTCTACGATTATTGGAATTAGAAAAAAAAATGTGGAGCAGCAGCAACTCCCCCCCAAAAAACTAAAAAAGCAAAAATTTGTAGACAATGCTAATGCTAAAATGAAATAAAAATTAAATGCAATTTTGTATTTCAAAAAAGTTTAATATATTCAGTGAAGCTTGATTCTACAGTTAACTTTTCCACTGTAGGTGCCTGGAAAGCAATGCATTTGTTCTAATGTAAATAAAAGTGTCAAATTCTAATCTCATTTTTTGGTAGTAGGATTTTTAGTGTTAAGACCAGAAAACTCAGAGTTTTGGTGAAATTAGTATAGTGATAAACAACCTTATGTGTATTTTTGGTAGAACAAATGCCTGTGGGGAAAATGTTAACATTTCAGCTCAGTTATAGAGAGCTGCTTTAAAAAATTTTCTTTGTCAGCATGACTCAGGGTGGAGTAAGCAAACAAATGTGTCTCCTTGAAAAATAAGTCTTATTAAGATCTTATTTATGAATATATGAATAGTTTTGTAAATATTGCATCTGAAATTTATGAATGATATGACACTGACAGGATGAAATGAACTATGCAATTCTATTGTATTAGATTTAATAGGTCAGAGAGAGGAATGCAAAGTAGAAGTGACCTAGAAAACATTTCTAAGTCAAAGCAAAATAAGTTATTGGTTTCTTTCTCACCTTTTTATACCCCCAAGGACAAAATTACACAATTTTCTGCTTACCCCAACTTTTTTTATTTAAAAAATGTAGAACTCTGTTTGAAATATGATTTAGAGCTTATTTCATAACTTAGAGGAAAATAAATATACTTCTTTGTATAATAGTTATTCCTTCACTTGCCTTTCTTTTTTTTATAGACTTATGTATATTAAGGAGCTGTTTACTGAGTACAATTTTTGCCCTGTAAATATATAAGTAATGTTAAATCTCATTGTTTGAAAGAGAGCTTCTAGGAAGATTCATTCTTTCAAAGAAAAATATATTTACTTAAATAAACAATGGGAATAACTTCTTGTTTGAATACGGTATTCAGCAATATACCCAAGTAATTTTCAAAAACATAATAAATGCAATAAAAATAAATGGATACATTAAAAATATTAAAAAGGATGGAGAAATTATAAAAGTCTTATGCTGCAAAGTGTAGGAAGGAAGTAAAGACTAGTGGTGCCAAGCATGTTTTTCTAGACAGAAAATTGCATAAGATCATGATCACAGAGCACTTCGTTGTATTATACCAAGCATCCATCTAACTTAAATTTTTAGTGGCCTGCTAAGTATTTTTAAGAAAAGGAACAAGTTGGAGAAAGCATTCTTAGCTGTTAGTTTTATATGTATAGAAGTAATATTTCTTCTCCTTTAATACAGAGACTTGATTCATAGTTTATTAATAAAATGATTTGCCATTTACTGATAAGGATTCTTAAAGACAGAAATTTTAAAATATAGAAAATGGTATCATAAAAATCATGCTAAGAAGATTAAACAGGAAAGAAAAACATTATTTTAGAATTATGTCAGTACAGGAAAAACAACAGTGTTTTAATGATCTGAGATTTTTCCTTGCCATAACAAATATAAAAATATATAGAACATAAGATATCCATGTTTACAATAAGTAATAAATAGCTAATAGCTATTGATAGATTTATCTTTACAAATATATTTAAATAGTGTCTACCTTGGCATTTTTTGGAAACTAATTGCATATTTCATAAATAATAGATGAACGCAAACTCTGGCTTTCATTCAACTAAGTTGTCTTTGCCATTTTTCCATTGATAGAAGAGGAAAGATATAACTACTTACAGATAGGGTTTTTTTTTCTTTTTTTTTCATTTTTAAATTCTAACATAGAAAATGCCTTTCAAATTGATAAAATCAAGCTGGAATATGTACCATTTATTCTATGCAGTATATTCTTGTTCTGTTTAGTATTCTGTAGCTCTCAACTCCCCACAGCTGGAAAGTGAGATGAGCTCAATATTCTAGACAAGTTATGTTTGATTTCTGAACCTGAGCTGGATGCAGCATTATAGCTATTGAATCCATATTCAGACTTCGTATTCCTCTTGCCAGGTGTTTGGTCAAACTGAATGTGTGTGGGGGGGAGTCATTACTTTACAAGTTTCAAGGGAATGTATTGCTTCCTGTTGCAACATAACTAGGTTTTACTTAATTTCATCCTATGTTTGATGTGAGTTACTGTTTTTCCTCTTCATTCTTAAGGTGTATGAGTATGGTGAAAGTAGAGTATTATAACAAAATTATGGTAATTTCAGATTTTAGATGACTGTACTTGATAATGTGGTAAACCTTTAGCCCTTAAGATGTTCTCAAACAACTAATGACATCTGCCCCCTGAACCATGCTGGGTAATTTGCTAGAAGTTGTAGTGAATGTAGAAGAGCTACAGCAAAAACCGTTATTCCTGTTGTAGACACTTATCTCCATACCTGATCTCTTTGTTACTTCAATGCTTCTTATGTCATGGACTGGCTAGAAATAAAACTGACATTTTTCCCAGTCCAAATCACACGAAGTACCTGAGCTCTAGGGATCAGAAAAAATCATTTAAGAAGGGGACTGCTACTAGAATTTTCCACCATCAAATGTGAAGTCTGATTCTTTTGCTTCTAGCAAATAGGAGGACATTTCCTACTTCATTAAAGAGAAATTAACATTAACTGGGAGACTTTTCTCTTTCATAGGCTTGTTGAAAGCTCTTTCGACAGGATGTCAGGTATCTTCAGTATGTTGATAATATTCAGTGGTAGATCTTGAACCCCCATCCTGACAGGTGATATTGTCAAAGTCTTACCCCAGTGTCTGGAAGCTGTGCTGGTTTGACTGGAGAGGAAAAGAGCTCAAGCAAGATTGAAAGATTGAATGGTTGAGGATATTTGGATATGAAGATGCTTCACCTTTAGCCCTGAATGGGGTTACATATCCCCCTTAGGACTGGTATACAGTTTGGACTCGTTCACAGTATGATCTGGTGGAGCATATGTGCTCTAGGTCCCATCAATTAAACAGTGTTACCTGATGAGACCCAAGAGGCCTCTGCAGCACCAGTCCATTGGAATGATATCCCTTCAGAGACATATATGGCTCCCTCCTTCACTTTGATCAAATGAACTCTTAATGCCTGGTTGTTTCCTCAGACCTTGGCCTAGAATGGGTGGGAGGCCTATGCAGGTTAACCGTTGTTTTGTGAGAATTCTGTCTTATTTTTCCAAATGTCTGCTTTTTTTAATTGTTTGTACTTTGTTGCTTGGATTGCCTATTAAGTTAATAAATAAAACAGACACCATGATTTCAAACTACATATTCTAAAGCACTGTTTCAGTATAACCTAATAGAAAGTAAGTTACAGTTACACTATTTTCTTATAGTGCCAAATAAGGTGAGAAGCCCCATTTATGTAAGAAGAATACATCTTGTAGCTTCTTTAGTTCGTAAATTAGGAGGAAGGTACATATAGTCGTCCCCTACATGGGGCTTGTTCCTTTCCCCGGTAGTGCAGAAAGGAGCAGATCCCCACATTTAAAACAAACAAACCAATATAAAAATTGAAGCAACTTCTGATATCCCAGCTGAGCATTAAATTCTGTGGCTGTGGTGCCTTCTGAACAATTACAGCTCACAGCAGTCCAAATGAAAATGTTTGTTGAAAACAACATGTGCATAATTAAGGCTTAATGAGCCCTTGTCTGTTTGGAATCTGCAATTAGATTTATAATAGAAAATACTAGCAAATGCCAAATCATTTAAAAAGAAACTGCAATGAAAGGTAATTTTGTTGTAAATCTTTAGTAATACTGTAATTGAATGAGCTGGATGTATTGCAGGAAAGGCTGGTGAGAGCATTGGGCAGGTGTGTATCGTTTTATCTTATCTGTATTTTCCTATCTTTGAAGCTGTCAGTTCCATTTTTAACTGCTGAGCAAAACTACACAACTTCTCTGAAATGAACATAGATTCAATCTGGTTTTCCCCCACTGAGCCATTAATTAGTTGGACAAAGCCGCTTTTACATTGTTTCACCAACATATTTTAAATGTATTGTTGGTTGTAATGGTAATAATAAAGTATCAAATAGAGAAGCACAATAAGTTTTAAGGATTCAAATATTTTAAAATTTTACAAGCTGTCGAAATTTCTGAATGCTAACATTTCCTTATTCTGTCACTGTATGACTCACAAAGCTAGATAATATTTTTAAATGTATGTTTCCCTGTATTGATCTGTGCAGCTTTTGCCAAAGCTGTTTATTCATTTCCTGCCTTCCTTCCAAATACAAAATTTAAAATATGAAAATATATAAAATTAATTAAACAGCAATAGGACACAGTTGAGCCAATTTATAATAAACCCTAAAATTAAATTTTGTAGAGCCAGTTTGGTGTAATGATTCAGACACCAGGCTATAAACTAGAGGACTGAATTTTATTACCTACCACCTTAAGCCCAAAGCCAGCTGGGTGATCTTGGGCCAGTCACTTTCTCTCAGACCTTAAAAGGTGGCAATGGCAAACCACTTCTGAAAATCTTTGCCAAGAAAATGACAGGAACCTGTCCAAGTAGTCACCAGGAATCAATAGTGACTCAAAGGGACAAAATAAAAATTAAAAAGCTTATTAATAAACAAGTCTTACTAATAAGAAGTAAACGTTTTTAGAAATATGAGATAATAATAAATTTGATGCATAAAAATAGGGAAAATATATTAAATGTTATTAAGGCTTTGAGCCCTAAAAAATTTTCAGAGCAAGTTTTCTGAAAGGTCATCAGCACCCAAGCTGTATTTAACATTAGCAGTGAAACTGATTATTACCACATACAGAGACCTGAGCAAATGTGTATGTGTGACATATTTGCATAAAAATATACAAATCTCTATATAACTGCTGAAATGAATCCTATATAGACTGGGATACAATAAATATCTAAATATTGCTGAATTAATAACTAATAATTAAATTAATTGCCTGTAACATGATTTATTTATCTTATGTACAAAACTGATTCTTAGTATGCAAACTATTTTATTTTCTACACAGGATGACTGTCAATTACAAAGATATATAGTATACATCTATACTCCATCCATTCTTTGCTCCTTCCAGCATATGGAAACCAAGAAACTGTATGGGATTAATGATTGTCAGGAAACCCTCCAAACCCTCTTTCGAAGTATATTTCTATCCTATACAGAGCCAATCCAATGGAAAGGGCCATCTGTATGGAGGTCCAGATCATCACTTTCACAAGGAAGTGACTATGATAGATGGTAGAATCACTGGAAAGAGATATGGGTGGCATATAAATTAAACAAACAAACAAATAAATAGATGTTGCGATGCTTTATCTTCAGATCATATTTAGTCTGATCTGAAGTAAAACCAGGTCACATATATACCCAATATTACTTGGAACTGATGCATAATTGCTATGAAAGTCATGAACATAAAAACTACATCTGAACCCTCCCCCAATAATTAATCTGATAACAGATAATCAGAGTTGGAAGGGACCTTATAGGTCATCTAGTCCAACCTCCCACCCAAGCAGGAGACCCTACACCATTTCTTTCTTTCTTTCTTTCTTTCTTTCTTTCTTTCTTTCTTTCTTTCTTTCTTTCTTTTTTGGTAAATTTTATTTGAGTTTTCACAAAAAAAAAAATACAAATAAAACATCTTTTTTGAAAGTAGCATAATCTCGGGTTACATTTCTTTGTACAGACACAAATTCAATTTCATGCTCATTTTTATGTTCTATTCCATATCTTATTACTGTTTTACATTTTCTACATAGCTTCTCCCCTCTTTTAATTTTCTCAATTTTATTTTAATTATCTGGTCTCAATTCAGATAATTATATTTATACTTTTTGTCTGTCCTGTTTCAATTTCATATTATCTTTTCTCATTAAACAAAGTTTCTCCTGTAGTTGCTGATTGGAGTATGACACCTTTATATCTTTTAAGTTTATCCATTTAACTCTTATTTAGGCTTCAATATATACCTTAAAGTTATAACATTCAATATAATACATAACTTCCATTTGGATTCTGCTTGGTAGATTCTTAAAATACACACTATATTCTTAAAAAAAAATATTATAAATATATGTAATTAAAACAACACATTCCATTCCAATTCAATTCTATCATTAATATTAATATTCATTAAATTCTTTAACATTACTTTTCAATTAAATATCATACTTCTATGGGAACAGTTATAAGCTTTCCATAATTAATTCCCCCCCCTTTTCGCTTATATTTTATAAAATATTAACTAATTAAAATGTTCCCGTCCCTTCCTAATTCAATTTTCTCATTTTATTTCATTGATTTTATTAACAAACATTTCACTAGATTACAGTAACTATTTTATCCCTCATTTTAATCATACATTGTTTCCAATTTTCTAAAATTATTTCTATTACTAATATAACAATACAATCTTATGTACCTTTACAGAATCCCTTTTTCAGTTAATTTTTCACCTAAATAGGCCCTGTTTCTCTATATCTTGTTTCTGTCCTTTGTAACTTCTTTTCCTTTCCTTCTTCCCTCTCTTCTTTTCTCTCTCCTTTTTACCTCCTTGTCTCTCTACCTCTATTTCTCTCTTCTGTATTCCCCTCTTCTGTTGCTTTCCAATATTATACTTATTTTACAAACTATTTTTCTTTTCTTTGGTTGTTTTTTTAAGTCTTAAATTCTCCATTCTCTCCCCCCCCTTCCTTTTTCTTCCCCACATAGAATTACTTGTTCATTAAAGATGGCTTCTTCTTTGTCCCAGTCTTCTTGTTTTGCAGATGTTTCTTGTTTCTCATAGTTCCAAATCTCCATTTCTAAGAATTGAAAAATGAAGCCAAAAGAACCCCTCCCTTCTTGTGCATCTTCTTTGTACTTTTTAAGTTCCATTTTCAATTCACCCAGAAGTAGTGCCATTGTATAAATTTTTAATCAACCACCCAATTAATTTTAGTCATTCAAATGCAATAACCAAGAATCCAAAGATCAACAAGTAATCCAAATACACACACGCTGTTTCTTTTTGCTTTTTTTCACTTTCACTTCCTGGGGTTCTACTATTTAATTGCCAAGTTTCAGTTAAAATGTATCTTTTAGAAGTCTTGTTGAAGTTTTACTGTAGATTCCTTTTAATTCCAAGCAGTCTCCTCCCTTTTTTCCAGATCCTGCCCTTTTATTCTTTTTCTCTCCTTTCCTGCTTATAAAATTTTTTTAGTGTCCAGAAATCTTTATTATCCCTTTGACATTTTGTTTTATTTTCAGCTTAATTGCCTGTTGATGTCAAAGCGGATTTTTTTTTCCCGATTTCTTATTCAAGTCTCTTAGTTGTCAGTATAGGGGAAGGGAGAGAAGAAAAAAAAACCCAAACCTTTCCCTGTTCACTTTCCTTCGCTGCTTCAGACTCTTCTTTGGAAATGATGTTATTTTTTTTTAGTTTAAATTCCAGGGTACCTTAGTTGTTGCTTTTGTAATTTAACCCGGTCAGCCAAAACTTTCACTTATCTTCCTCCTGCACATTCTTTTCCAGTCGAATTCTTCTTTGAGGTGGCCATTTCTGGCCACCACTGCAACCACCTTCGGGAAAGGGAGTAATGGCCAGCTGAGGAGAAGAGATGCTGGCAGTCTCCCCCCTCTTCGCCACCTCTACGGGGTGGCTTAGCCCTGAAACCAGCCGGCCTGGAGCACTCCAGTGGCGAGCCCAGACCGAAACCGTGCATGATCGCAGATTTCTGTCTGTCGCTGAAGAAACTCACATCGGAAGCCGACCCTACACCATTTCTGACAAATGGCAGTCCAATCTCTTCTTGGAAGTTTCAACTGATGGCACTCCCACAACTTCCAAGGCCAAGCTGTTCAATTGGTTGATTGTTCTCACTGTCAGAAAGTTTATAATATAGATCAGGGGAGTCAAACTCAAGCCTCAGGGACCAGAGCCAGTCCGTGGGGTGCTTAGATCTGGCCTACAGGGCTGCCCTTGAAACATCGAAGAACCAGCCTGTGGTGCCTCTGCCAGCAAAAAGGGAACTCAGAAGTGCCATGCACCACCTTCCTGAGCTCCATTTTTGCTGGCAGACTGCTGCAGGAGGCCATCGCAGACGAAAACAGAGCTTGGGATGCTTGCCCTCTGTTGCCTAGGGCTCTGGACAGCCTGTGGTGCCATCTGGGGTCGTCCGTGTGGCCTGAGAGGGACAGGGAAGCTCCTCTGGAGGACAAGGGTTTGATGTTCTCCTTGGTCTAGCCTTCCTCTGCTGGAGACATTGGATTTCCCCAGCCCCAACCAGGCCACCTGGATGAGTGATGTCGAGCTGGCCATGCCCACCCTAGCCATGCCTATCCGGCCCCCCAAAGTCAAACAACTGTGATGCAGCCGTCATTGAAATTGAGTTGGACACCCCTGATCTAGATACTTATAACACCATCACCCAAAAGGAGATCCTGATACTTAGGGAAAGCAACTGCTTGGCAGTTAATATAGTAGCATTAATCTTAGCTATTGCTGTGGTCTGGTTCCTCCTGGTAGTCTTTCTCATAACCATGAAGATCTCTCATATCACCTCAGCTGTTTAACCTTTACAGTGAAGACTTTTCAGTGAAAGCTGTACTATCTGGGGCAACTGGTTTAGAAAAAGGATTTTGTACTAATACATTTGCTTTTTGCAAGCCATCATTAAGAGCCTTTTAATGAGTTAAAATGAGTTGAAAAAAAAGATGTTCATAGAATAAAAAAAGTACATAACAATAAACAGTCCACCCCCAAATTGAACCATATATAAAATCAAATCAAATCAGAAAGCAATAAAAATAGATATTGAACCTCTCTAAATCAAAGGCTGTCTTAAAAAGTTCTATTTTTAATAATTTCATGAAACCTAACAAAGGAGCTGATCAGATTTCAGGAAAGATGGAATTCCATTATACTGGCAACACACAAAAATGTACACCCATTTGTGGGTGTACATTATCTTAATCTCATGGAAACGAGAGGTTACTAATAAGAGTATCCTTGGGTGGGTCAAAATTGAATGGAAGAGACAGTCCTGGAAATATCTTAGTGACAAGCTACATAGGACTTTGCAAGTCAAAAATATTTCTTTGAATTGCACACAGAAACTAATTACACACAGGAAGCCAGTGCAGAATCTGAAGCACAGATGCAAAGTGCCTACAGAAGCAACTATCCACTAACAACCAGCCTGTGGTATCTGAACTAACTGAATCTTCCACGTGATCTTTAAAGGCAGCTTCATGCCAACTGAGAGGCATTAAGGGCATAAGTTATAAACGCATCGATCATAAAACTAATAGCATTTCAACCCCTTGCTAACAACAGTCTTCCTTTGACTATACAAATGCCTTCACTCCAAACCTCCATTTGTGGAAGCTGTCATGTTGCCAGAATTCCTATTACTACTAATAAAAAAACTCCCAATCCCAGATTCTATTCTATTCTGTTCTGTTCTGTTCTATTCTTTGAATGCAGAGAAACGGGAACCCACGTCCGTTATCCTTAGCTGCCTCCAAGGACGTGCAATAAAAAAATCCTCATCGTATTAATTCAGTTAACAATTCCCAGGACCATCTGAGTTTTGCTTCGAACATAACTCCTCTTGGGGAACTGTCCATATAGAGATTGTCAATACCAGTGGTTCTTAACCTGGGCGATATTGCCCTCCGGGGGCGATTTCATTTTTTTGGGGGGGGGGTGTTGGAACGAAAAGGGGCGACTCAGGTGTGAAGGAACGGAAAAGGGGCAATATGGGGGTGATGGAGTGAGAAGTTTTGGGGACACTTTTGAGACTTTTTTTGTACAGTGAACCACGTTATATCTGTCATGCAAAAATGGGCATTGGTAGAAATTACCATGAATGCCCTTTCTATCTATGCTGTGAGAGAGCCCAGGATGGGTTGACTCCTTCCTATGATGTCATAGCTGAGTCTGTACTAAGATATAAAAGCCAGCCCCCGGGAGAGACCCCAGCTTTGGCGAAGATACTTGACAGACTGAAAGGTGTCTCTGAAAGCACAAATGAATACAGAAATATGTCTTACCCTCTCTGGATGACTCAAGGGAGGGGCTGGGCTCTCTCACAGCATAGATAGAAAGGGCGTTCACGGTAACTTCTACCAATGCCCATTCTCCTCCATGCTGCATTGAGAGCCCAGGATGGGACATACCAAAGCTTGCATGTCCACGGGCGGGTCCTCGTCTGGCTCATCACACCGACTGTGGAACCATTCGTTGAAGCACCCATCTGCCGAAGGCTGCAGTCGCCGAGGCAAAAGGATCCAGACGGTAGTGTCTGATGAAAGGAGACGGGGATGTCCATGTGGCCGCATGACAAATCTCCTCCAAGGATGCTTGGGTCGCCCAGGCAGCAGAAGTGGCCGCGCTTCTGGTAGAGTGCGCTGTCAGACCTCAGGGAACTGGAAGGGCTGCAGCTTTGTAGGCCTGCTCCATGCAAGACCTGACCCACCTGCTAATAGTAGGAGAAGAGGCCTTGCGCCCCAAGTGAGAAGGGAAAAAGGAAGCAAACATGGCTTCCGACTTCCTGAAGGAGGAAGTGCGATTAATGTATATTCTAAGAGCCCTTCCTATGTCTAGCATGTGCCACTGCCGCTCTAAGTCATG
Organism: Pseudonaja textilis; assembly: GCF_049901715.1. Lineage (NCBI taxonomy): Eukaryota > Metazoa > Chordata > Lepidosauria > Squamata > Elapidae > Pseudonaja > Pseudonaja textilis. The sequence goes on along the minus strand of NC_141992.1, from coordinate 32,672,982 downwards.
GTGTGGGAGAGGACAGAAGTCAGGCAAAACAATGTCCTGGGACCTGTGAAACCAGGTGTTAACCTTCAGAATAAATGAGGGGTCCAGATGAAGAACAACCCTATCATCGTGAAAGGAACAAAGGTCCTTCTTTGATGGAAAGAGCAGCAAGCTCGGAAACCCTCCTGGCAGAAGTGATGGCAACAAGGAACACTACCTTCAGAGTCAGGAAACAGAGAGACACTGTTCTAAGGGGTTCAAAGGGGGGCTTTGTAAGGGTGTTAAGGACCATATGAAGGTCCCAGGAAGGATACCTGTGAACCACCGGAGGGTGCAGGTTGGAAGCCCCTTTCAAAAACCTCCTGACTGAAGTGTGATGGGATAAGGAAGGAAGCGAACCCCATGAAAGGACCGAGGAGAGGGCCACAACCTGCCTGCGTAAGGTATTGGGGGCCAAACCTTTCTCCAGCCCATGCTGAAGGAAGCTAAGAACTTCTGCCAACTGGGCTGAAGCAGGAGAAAGACCCTCCCTGAGGCACCATCGGGAAAAAGCCTTCCAGGTGGCATCATAGATGTGCCTTGTAGAAGGTTTGCGAGAAGCCAGGATAGTGAGGATGACCCTTTTTGGAAGATCAGCCTCCTCTAGCCACTGCTGCTCAAGTGCCAGACAGTCAGCTTGAACCACTGGGGCTCTGGGTGGAGCAGGGCCTCCTGGTGAAGGGAGATTAGATGGGCAGGGATCCTCCAAGGAGAAGCCACCGATAGGTCAACCAGGTCTGCAAACCAGGGCCTCCTTGGCCAATAGGGTGCCAGGAGGAGGAGCTCTGCACATTCCTCCAACATCTTCCGAATTACTGCCGGAATGATGGGAAGAGGGGGAAAGGCATAGAGGAGACCCTTGGGCCATCTGCACCGAAGAGCATTGGGCCCCTCTGCTCCCTGGCAAGAATACTGGTAAAGAATCTGGCGACTTGGGCATTTTGAGGAGTGGAGAAAAGATCCACCTCCAGTGTTCCGAATCTGAGGGAAAGATCCCTGAATAGAGATGGAGGAATGGACCATTCTGCTTGGTCGACTAGGCTCCTGCTGAGCCAGTCGGCCTGGGAGTTGCCGACCCTGGAGATGTGGTCCGCCAAGATCGATAACAGGTGTTTCTCTGCCCATAACCCCAACCGTAGAGCCTCCCTCATGAGGGCTTTGGACCTCATCCCCACTTGCCGGTTGACATGAGCCTTTGTTGCCATGTTGTCCATAAGGACTAGAACATGAGAGCTGGTCACTGATTGCCTGAAATGCTTGAGAGCCCAAAAAATGGCTCTGAGCTCTAGCCAATTTATGGGAAGGGTCTGTTCAGATCCTGACCAAACGTCCTGAGCTATCTGGCCCTGCATATGGGAACCCCAACCCAGGAGGCTGGCATCGGTGGTTATCGCTAGCCTGTCTGGGTCTCTGAACAGGAGTCCGCTCCAGATAGAAGGGGGATGCCACCAATTGAGAGATCTCCGGATTTATGGTGGGAGTGAGACCTTGATGGATGAGTGGCTGGTTCCTGCTCGTTGGTAGGGAAGCAGGAACCATTGGAGGGCTCGGGAGTGGAGTTGAGCCCATGGGACGATGCCAATACAGGAACCATCTCCCCCAAAAGTTTGGACAGCAGTGACAGGGGGATCATTTAATGTTGTTGGATCTGGCTGATGATCTCTGCAAGGCTCTTTCCACGAGCTGGGGACAGGAAAACCTGGCACAACATGGTATCGATGACTGCTCCCAAGTGTTGCAATTTGGTTGTAGGAGAGAGCTGGCTCTTTTTGGTGTTGAGGAAAATCCGTGGCTCTGGAGACATGACAGGGTAATTTGCAGATCCTGATTGGTTGCAAGGATGGAAGAGGAAAGAATCAAAATGTTGTCCTAGTAGCATTGGATCCTCACTGGAATAGAACGCAGAAATGCCACCAATGCTGCCAGAACCTTTGTGAAGACCCTTGGAGCTGATGAGAGGCCGAAGGGAAGTGCTCGATACTGGTAATAAGATAATAATGAAATACATGTATCACGAAGTTTGGGAGTAAAGTGATGGGTGGCATCAGAATTTTTCACACAGTTGAGATATGGGAAAAAGACTGGAAATAAATTATTTGCATCGATATGTCCTGATGACAATTTTAAAGAAAACAAAAAACATGTTTGCATAAACTGAAGAATTATTTTCCTGTGTTGTGATTGAGAGGTTATGTTGGGGAGGGGGGCAATGATAACTTCCTCAGTGACTCAAGGGGGAGATCCTTTGAAAAAGGTTAAGAACCACTGGTCTATACCAGTGGTCCCAAACCTTTTTGGCACCAGAGACCTGTGGGAAACAATTTTTCTACAGACCATGGGAAGGGGTAATGGTTTTAATTTTGCTCGCTCACCCACCGCTCACTTCTAGCTGTGTGGCCCAGTTCCTAACAGGTCATGGACCATTACAAGTCCATGGCCCAAGGGGTTGGGGACTCCTGGTCTATACATTCAAATAAGGTGGCTGGCTCCTGCTTTATTCCCACAGGAGCCTTTCACCCATTAGTTCTGCTGTGATTCAGTATCCTCCTTAGTCAGATAGCTAGCATATGAGAACCAAGATCTTTCCCCTTGTTTCTGCTTCAATTAGTCTTCTCCTTGAGGCCACTCTGTTGATAATCATGGTAGCAGCAAGCTTTCTTTGTTGGTTTCTAGTTTGTTTCTTCTTGCAACGCTACAAGATAGCTCACCTTCAGTCAGGAGGATGATCTGTTTTTGGTGAATACTGTTGTCTTTGTAGTGGTGCAGTATGGGGGACAGCAGTCGCCAGTAGGGATTTCTTCTGTATGTACCTTTCCAATTTTACTATCATTTTCATACCTGCCCTTTTCATTATCTTTCAGTTACCAGAACATGGCTGCTATTGTTTATCATCTGCCTTCTGCCACAGCAACACTATGCAAGGAGGTGATCTGTAGCATTTGCAGGACTTTCTTAGGATATTATCAACAAATCACAATTTTATTAACAAATTTTTCTGCACTATATGTGAATTCACTCCTGCAAAGCTACCCTTTTCCATAGTGAATCTGCACTGCCCAAAAGGTGGGGTAGAACGTTGACAGGGCAACCCTACATGTGTCTTATTCACAAATAAAACCTATAAGTTACACTGGACTTATTCCTAGTAAATATATCTAGGATTGCAGACTATCGTTCTAACATGAATCTTATCTTCTGTTGTCAGTAGAGCACAGCGTAAAGCTAAATCATTATTATTTCCTTTCCCAGGTTTTTCATTTTCCAAGTTAAGTTAACTTTTTTCTATTACATTTAAAAAATACTGTCCTTTTTTCCATTTCAACAAAAATTCCACTTTCAAAACCATTCACTTGCTTAATTTGTGTGATATCTCAGTGTCCTGTCATTGTTTATATCAAGTACAATGATAATTCTTATTTCCCAAACTTAAAATGAATCTGTAATTTATCTGATCACTACAGCTACAAATTACCATATATTCTAAAATATCTTTTAAATTGTTTCATAATGTCTACTAATGCCACAACATTTTTAACAACTGTCCTTTACCCAGATATAATTAAGCAGATGGCACAACTGTTTCTTCATCCTCCATCTTGTTTGCTTTCTTTCTGTGTTGATGTTTCTTTTTAGCATCCTTATGGATGGTAGCTGACATCTTGTTCGGTATAAGACACCTAGGGCAGCATGTTTTGGATAAGTCAGTTGCACACTTTTGTTAAAATAGGACTGCTGTGAAGGGTTTTTTTTTGTCTCCTTGTTGCCATCTAGTAGCTATTTGGATTTTTACACTCAGGTATTAAAACAATTTTTTTCAGTGGCCAAACTGTAATTGGCATAATAATAATGTAGGGCGTTACTAAAGGAAAAGGGAACAGGCTATTTTTTTAAAAAAAGTGTTTTCTAAGTATACTACCTGATTTACAGTTGAAAAATCAGTAGAAAATTATTCCTGTTTGATATTTTCAAGTAAATTTGGCTGCCTGCATATCACAATGTACTGCTCTATCCCTGTGATGAAGTACCATTATTTTATTGTACAGTATTTATGATTATGATGAAATCATTAAGCTGGAATTCTTATTAAATTAAATTAGATTTGCCTGCAGTGTACACTTGCTTAAAGAAAGCAGATATATCATTCTTAATTCCAGATAATATTCATAAGAATGCATCACAAAAACCATTTACCTTCAGGAGAATTTAGCTTGTTTTTCTACCAGTGTTTTGGATGAAAAGTTTGCAAGACAAAGAGTACAAGAGTTTTTACTGAAAGGCTTCACTTTTCTCTAAGCAAGCCAGCCAAATCTGTACTTCAGAACAGCATTCAAAAATAAGCTTTATTTTGCCTAAAATTTTGCCTAAAAGCCACCTCTACAAAAGTATTAATAGCTATTTAGAAGACAGACTAAATATTGAGGGTGGTATTTGCTCTTACAAATTTTATTCCTGTAGAAGTTCTGTGTTTCAAAATTCACATGTGACAATAAGCACAAATCAAATTTCACAAGCCAGTTTCAAACGAATATTTCATATTGAGTTATTCAAGCTAAAAAAAATCAGGTAGTCATATAAATAAACCACAAATGAGGTAAAGAAACCACATTTTTAGTGTTATGCCTCACTCTAAGCTTAACCCTAACGTTAACTCTCACTTAAACGTGAGTGTCTGCAGGGGCTACCTATAGGGTAATCAAAATACTAATATAGTTATCTGGACCTCTAAGTTGAAATATACAATAGATCTAAAAACATACCAAAGACAGTGGGACCCTGATAGAAGAGAAAGCCTGTTTTGTTAGTAATAGATAATGAATGAAGCAAATTCCTGTATTTGGAAGTTCAGTGTAAAATTAATTATTTCATGTTTGAAGTATTAAAGAATCTTTCTTTAATGTAAGACAAGCATGTAGACTAATTCTACTCATTTTTAAACTTCAAACTTAAGCTGATTACTTACAGGATCTATTGAAAAATCTCAGTATTACACTGGGTATTCCATTATTTGCATTTTTATTTACACTATTTCTTCTCATTTGTGATGGATCTTCTAGGCATCACCCCAAAAGTTCTAAATTCTAAATTCAGTATTTAATCTGTGCTTTTATGGACATCTTATTTTTTTTTTCAAATCAAGCTTTCTGTCCATGAAGATATACATACTACTGCATATGGAACAAAACTTCAAAGCATGAGGACAAGACCTGATAAACAGTTCTGTTTAGCAACTGTGTTTCAATTATAGAAGACTTTGTTTATAAAGATTAAAGGAACATTTTAGTTCTGGCTCATTGGATATCACATCTTACTTTTAAAGGCAGTTGAATTGTATAGTTAGATTTGAATAAAGGTCACATTTCATTTGCAAGTTTCATAGCTTTTCAGAACAAAGTAGTCTCTCTCTCTCTCTCTTCCCCCCTCCCCCTCCTCCTCCCTCTCCCCTTCCTCCTCCCTCTTTCTGTGTGTATTTAGTCATTGAACTACCAAGGCACTGGAGAACATTTCAAACAGCATACCAAGCATTACTAGTTGAACTGGAATTTCTGTAAGTTCTACCAGTTCTGTATAGACAGATTGCAAGATTTTGTTAGGGAAGCTTTATAATAAAGTAGAATAAACTCATCTGCTCATGCTTTCCAGTCTGTTCTTCCTTGTAAGGTTGAAATCAGTCTTGCAAGTCTGAAAATACAGTTATTCCCTCATCACCTGAGAAAACCAGGGAGAGTCTCTTCTGAGCCTTTTGCTCCACTCACAATTCAGCTGTAAACTATGCCAATCCTTATTTGACTATACCTTGGAAGCATCTCTTGGGCAAGTTCCCTATTCAAGGGTACTTTTACAATTTGGGGATCTTCCTGGATGTCCAGTTCCACTTGATAAGCAGGTGGCAGCTGTCACCAAGAAGGCCTTTTCCCAGGTTCATCAGTTGCATCCTTTCTTAGATTGAGGGTCTCTGCAGACAACCACTAATGCCCTGGTCCCCTCACAACCTATTGCAATGTGGTCTACGTGGGTCTGCCCTTGAAAACCACCCAAAGACTTCAACTAGTTGAGAATGTAGCTGTGCAGACAGTGAAGTGAATGCTTTGATATGCTCAGATATACTTCTGCTTTACAAGCTGCACTGGTTGCTAATTTGTTTTCCAGTATGATTCAAGGTACTGGACTCTTCTCTAAAGCCTTACATAGGATAAGGCCCAGCTACTTGAGGGATTGTGTAATGGTGAATGGGAATAAGCTGGGAAGAAAGGAGAAAAAGCTCCAGACTAGGCACTGGTCAGATAAGAGGCAGTTGAACTTGAAGAAGAAATGACAGACATTCATGATATTCATCCCTAAAAATAATATATATTCAAAAGCTGACAGAGTCGGTTTGTTTGCATAATCTTACATTTTAGTGATTTAATTTTGAGAGGGAAAAATGTTTCTGAATGATTTCAGTTAATGTTAACTATTGGCAAACTTTGTGGATTTTTTATTCTATGCATATTTTCTCTACATATACATGTTTCCTCCATTTCCTGTGATTTACAGATATTGTACAGATATGAAATCTTTACCATTGTCACTAAAGCTTATTTGTTCTTTTGTTCTTTTCAAAAAATATTTTACTGACAAAAGTAAAGGAGGTAGCTTGCGATCTGCACAATGTGTTACTCACTGAATCAAAATCCAAGTAATTTATTGTGACTTGCCAGGAATTCAGCAACTTTTGTTTTGCTGTTGTAGCAAGCTATATAAATGAATGAACTATTAATTATCATTTGTTCACAATGCTTGGTTGGCAAGGTATTTTGTTTCTCAGGTCACAGATTAGACATGAATAATAGCCCAAGGCTTCTAATCTCAGTAAATTGATTTATCAGAATTCTAAAGTTGCAGTGCTTGAGAGAAGGATTTTCCATACAATATTGGGTAGGGCCACTCTGTGCTTTTTTCAGTATTTTCTTCTTCCAGAACAGTAATATTAAAATAATTTTGATGGAGTTTGAGAGACCCAGAAAGAAATATATGGTGCTTTCTAGGAAAAAAGCTTGATTTTTGCTTTTCTGTTTCTGCCATCCCTGTCCTATCATGATTCCAAGCACTTTGCTGATGGCACATATTTCTTTTTTATTGAAAAATTTTCATTTTATGTTTATTTGGTCTTAGTGACATATGTTTTCTTCTTCGCCAATTGTAGATATATGTTTTACAGTTCTCAAGATTATTGTGTTATATTATGAACTTCATGAACATGGTGATTATTTTGTAAATATTTACTTTTAACTGAATTGTTGGAAATAATACTTTCTGAAGTGTTTCAAATTTTAGCTGTGTTCTTCCATTCTCCCTCTCTCTCTCTCTCCCTCTCTCGTGTGTGTATGTGTTGGAATGGATTTTAATCTACCTAAGTTTAGATAACCATAGTGTTATTAATTTTAAGGTGCTTACTGTCATAACTATATACTGTTTGAATACTATTTCAAAGTAGGAGAGAAAAGGTAGAAGAGGTGATGTAAAGACATTGAGAAGCCACAAGCCCTTCTTCCACTTCCTCCTTTCTACATCCTTTGGTAGTGTTTTTTTTTTAAATCTTTCTGTGTTTTGTTTATTGAAAGTAAACTACTAGTGAACAGCTTTGTAGAGAAAAAAGTACTGAAATAAAATTTAGGTCAATTTGAATATTTCAGATACTAAACTGTTCTTTAATTTTGAATGGCTATTATCATTCTACATATGGCACCAAAGGCAGTTGCTCCCTGGGTAGAAGATGTATCAGTTGAACATTTGTATTTTACTATGAATTTATAAAAGTTCATATTTTCTTATTTTGCAAGGAAAAACAAAACGTCTTTATCATGCAATGTTACTCTGACAGTGAAAATGAACTCAGGGTACAAAACTTTTTCATAAGCACTGAATACATTAAAAATGGCTGAGGCATTGATAAATTAAACCTTTTTGATTCAACATACAATTGAATGCGTTATTTTTTGTGAGGGGATTAAGATATATTGAAATGTATGGGATTTGTATCCATGCAGATCTTATAGGATTGTACTGTAAATCTTACTACTGAATCATAGAACCATAGAATTATAGAAACAGAGAACAGAAAAAACCCCAAATGAGCTAAAAAATCCTTTCTCGGTGTAAGAATCCAATTTAAAGCATCTATGACAAATATCTGAGGTATCAGTGGTATATGGTACTTCTCTAATTTACTATTTTTAATATTGAACTGTTTTTAACATTCATTCAGAAACTGTTTCTTCTATGGTCAAAGCAAGGGAACTTTGATCAAGATTTTAAGGAGAGTTGGAGACAGAATCCCTGATTAAGGATTTCTGATAAAAACTTGTGCACTTTGAGAGCTACTAAAGAAGTAGAAAGAACTTTGACTCATAATATTTATGATCTTGATAGTCTATATATGAATGGTCATAGTATGGGAAATTGAGCTTGAAGATTTAGTACATGAAAACAAGTATGTCTTAAAAAGTATAATGAGTCCTGATGGGAAGAAAACCATGACTGGAATATAATAACTGAAGTATGAGTTATTCAGAAGAAATCAACATAATAGGAAATGATAGGAAAAAAAAGGAAGAATGACATGCAGTTAAACATTTAAAGTCATTGTGTTAAAATAATATCTTTTCACAAATCCAAGTCAGTACACTTACCTCTTAACATGTGACTTTAAAGTAAATGAATAAAAAGCAATGTTGTTGATAATATTATAATATTGAATGTTAAGAAAAAAGAACTTTGAGCAATGAAATTATGTCCCCCAACAGGTGGTAAATAAACCTTATTTAATGTGTTTGTGCAAGAAAGCAGTTTGATGGGAATGCTTTAATTTGAAATTGTGAAATTAGAAAATACATGATTGAAGAGTATCTAGGACTGAACCTTGTAGCACCCTAAATAACTCATTCCATTAATGGGGAAAGGTTGAAAGCAACTCTGAATATTGCTGATTAGCTGCGAGATACCTAATAGAATTTCTATTCAGCCCAACTGATTTCCTAATCAATATGTTATAAGATATATCATCAAATGTTTTTGTTTTCAAAGAATATAAAAACCAGGAGGGAATATACAAGTTTTTGCTCTCATTGTGATTAAAATAAAAACACTATTTTGACAGTGGGCCAATAGGATACCATGCCATAAATAAATATGCTTTTATTTCATAGCTGTTTATATTGCTTATAACCTGCATTTATTACCCTAGTAAAAATATTTAAACTTCAAAATAACTATTATATGTATGTTGAAAAGTTGATTGTGTCTAGGAGTTATTCTTAGAACAGATTTTAACATAGTTGCAGTATTACTGCTTAAAGGGGCTTGTCTAAAGCCATGCTTTTTTGTGTCTTTGCCAACACACTTTGAAACAGTCTATTCTGCTTTTCATTTGAATATATTTGCAGCAGCACATAACATTTATGTCACCTTTATCATTTTTGGATGTCATTCAGTACTATTAAAAATGTTTAATTTTACTTCCTTCTTGGAGAATTCGTTTGGACTTTGCAGTGTGACTTTCCCCTTTTAACTAAATCCAATGGAATAATACTTAGATTAGACAGATTACGGTAAAGAATATTGTTTGAAGAAGTTCTGCTTTCCAGGATGATAATATTTGTAGTTTATCTATTTGTAAGCTTTCTAAATCAGCTCATTCAGTTACAATGGTGCATCAAGTTGGCCCTTTGCTTTTCTAAAGTAAGTGTTTCTATTTTTCCATAGAGTTGTATAAAGTCAGGGAGAAGAAAACTAGTTTTGCAAATGAAGAATACTATTTCTTTAGCATTACTTTTGGACTACTTTTGCTTTTGTACTTATTTTCTATTTTCTTTCTGTATTTTATATAAAGTAATAAGCATATATTAGGAATTCATTTAAACTCAACCCCCCCAAAAGTCCATAAAGCTTGTTTCTGGCTTATTTATAAGCCATTTTTTTTTTCTTTCATAGAACTCAAGGTTAGATTACTCAGGATTTAATTGCAGGTAGTCCTTCATCTGTGCGCTAAATAATTGTTTCAGTAAGTTTTGCCTTGTTGCCGTGTCGGGGAAGTAGGGAGTGTAAATTTTTTAGGTCCAAGGACATTTGGAAATGTTCATCAACAAGTGAAAGCAGTGATAATACACAGTATGAAAGACCATAATTGTTTCTATTAATGAATCCATTCTGTCAATGAATAAATAATGGTTGCTATATTTTATCGTGGAATTGGCTGATTAATTAGATCAGCCAGGGATTTCTAAGCCTTTTTGCTAAAGTCCGTCTCTACTGGCTATCTCTAGGGTGACTTGCCCAAAGTTTGAGAAACCTGAAGGCTAACAAAACGTTGTGAAAAGTCCTAGGAATACCAGGCAGCACTTTGTGAAAATAACTCCTACCCAAAGGAATTTTTTTTGGTGAAAAATTTCCTGTCATAACAATCTACTAAATTGTCCAGTATAATGATATATTTGGGGAAAGGGAAAGAACATTAATAAGCGAAAGCAAGAATTGCATTCAGCTAAAATTTGAAATGAAAGCAATAAAGTAAATCTAAGAGTATAAGAACTAATGTAATTGAGAACATATTCAGAGTTTCTTGCAGAAAGTAGGGACCGAAAGAAAACATAATTGTACACCTAATGTGTTAGAGAAACTTAGATTTGGACTGAGTCTCATTTTATAGAAGATTATTTATGTAATAATCAACCTCTTAATAGAATTTGATCCATTTTATATTTGTACTATAAATAAATTAGACATTCTCCCTCGAGCTGCTCGGATCATCCAGAGAGTGGGAGGTGCTCCAGTCTGCATCTGCATAGGCTGAGCTTAATTACTGAGGAACGCTCCGCCCTCTGTCACGTGGTCCCTTGCAGCGTTCCCCAGTTTATACTCGGCCTTCGCAGAGTTAGGCTGTGTGTTTTTGTGTGCTTCTCTCTCTTGGCCGATTCAAGCTTTCAGGGATTAATCTTCAGGTTTGACTTCACAGTTCTTCCTTTCCTTAGCCTCTGCGCATTTGAGGGTGCCTTGGGATCCAGGGGTGCGCGTATTTTTGCCCCCAAGGGGGCTGAGCGGGCGGCTTAGCAGCGCTTTTGCGCTAAACCCCCCTGATTCGTTTTCTGTCACTTCTCTCCATTCCTGTCTAGTTTTACTCGGCCGCCACAGCGGCCGACCAGCCGACCCCCGACCAGCCTTCCCTTGTGGGACTATTCAAACCCCACATATTCAAATCTATCCTCTTCAAGGCCAAGAACACCTCTGGCCTAGCCGCTCAACTTCCCTCTGCACCCCCTCCTCTGCGGAAGATCCAGAGGATGCCATGTTTAGGCAGCCCATGGTAGCTGAGGACATGGTCCCAGCCCCACCTATTTTCCATGATCTGGTCTCAAACCAGCTGGGCTTTACGGGGGCCCCCCCTGCTCCATCCACCCAGGACAAGAGGTTCTTTAACCTCGAGCCAAGTTTTTGCTCCCTCCTCAACACCCCGGAGGTGGATGAGCCCATTGTTGGTCTCGCTTCCTCTTCCTCCCCCAGCGACCCTCTGGAGGCTCTCAAGCCCGAGGACAGGAGGTCCGAGCTAGCCTTGCGTCGGGCTCACCTAGCCGACGCCTGGGCCATTAGATCGGCCACGGCCGCCTCCTTCTTCACCAGGTCCTCTATCTGGTGGCTCCGCCAACTAAAATCTCATGTCCCTCCCTCCAAAACAAGGGCACATCAGCACATTGCGAAAATCACGGCAGCAGCAGAATTTTTGGCCGACGCCACGTACCACGCTGTCAAATTCTCCTCCCGGGCACTAGTTTCTCAGGTCACAGCTCGCCGGCTGCTCTGGCTTAAACCTTGGCAGGTGGACGTTAAAAATAAAGTCAAGCTGGCTACTGCTCCCATTAAGGGGGAGAAGCTCTTTGGTTCGGCTCTGGACCCTCTATTAGCCGAAACCAGGAACAAGAAAAAGTTCCTTCCCTCCCTTTTTCGGAGGCCAGACTCGAGAACCCCTCAGCCCTTTTGAAGAGGGTCCTCCCGGTCCTTCTACCAGTCTCCCTTCCCTCCCAGATACCCGAGGCCTCCCTCTTATAGACCATCCTATCCCCAGGATCGATCCGATCCGGGCGATCGAAACAGGAGGGGTGGAGGTTTCAAGCGCCCCTTCAGAAGTTCCGGGGGGAGACCGTTTCGGCGCCCCAAATAACTCTTGTCTTCCCCTTCCCATTGGCGGCCGGCTTAGACATTTCGCTGACCAATGGGACTCCACTACTTCCGATAACTGGGTCAGGGATTCCATTAGGTTTGGGCTCGCCCTAGAGTTCAATTCTCAACCCCCCGAGTTTTTCATGCCATCTCCACCCTCTAGGGACCCCTCCAAATGCAGTTTAATGGAGTCTGCCATCCATCATCTACTCACCATCCAGGCCATCCAACCAGTCCCTCCCTCTCAACGAGGTCAGGGTTTCTACTCCCATCTCTTTGTGGTTCCCAAATCCTCAGGGGGATGGAGAGCAATCCTGGATCTCAAACAGCTTAATCGTTACCTAACCCACCGTAAATTCAAAATGCACACCCTTCAATCCATCCTACTGAGTACCAGACAAGGGGATTGGCTCTCTTCTATAGACCTCTCTGAGGCATATCTCCACATCCCAATTCGGCCCTCCCACTCCAAATTTCTCAGGTTTTGTTACAACCATTGTCATTTTCAGTATGTGGCTCTCCCCTTTGGGTTGGCCTCCACCCCCAGAGTTTTTACCAAGATCCTCGCGGCCCTGGCGGCCCACCTAAGGGACCGCCCGGTCTGGCTCCATTGTTACCTGGATGACATCCTCATCCTGTCCCATTCCAAGTCCCAGGCAGAGAAGGACACCCAGGCCACCCTCTCTGCACTCCAGGCCCATGGATTTCTAGTCAATCAAAAAAAGAGCCAACTGGTTCCTTCTACCCGAATTGCTCACTTGGGGGCCATTATTGATACGGTCCAGGGGAAGGTTTTCCTCTCTTCGGAAAGGTTCCTAAGTATCCAAAACTCCATTCAAGTTATTCGGCGATCAAAAAGGGCTTCTCTATTAGAATTGTCTAAATTGCTGGGAAAAATGGTTTCATGCATCTCTATTATTCCTTGGGCCCGTATACACCAGGTCCCTGCAGTGGCTCCTGCTTCCGTTTCAAAGGTCTGGCAGAAGCAACTCAAAATCCACTATCAAGGTGCCTCCAAAGGTCCTCTCGTCTCTTCTTTGGTGGACCAACCCGGCCATCAACAGGAGCCATCAATTCAAAGAACCTCAGCGTCTCACCATCACCACAGACGCCAGCCTGAACGGCTGGGGCGCTCACATCCAGTCCCTTACAACGCAGGGCAAATGGTCCCAGGCAGAGCGGGCATGCAGTATAAACTGGCTGGAGCTCCACGCCATCCACCTGGCCCTGCGCCACTTCCTTCCTCAGGTACGCGGGTGGCACGTCCTTATACTCATGGACAACGTCACCGCCAAACCCATGTCAACAGGCAAGGGGGCACTCAGTCCATTCGGTTGATGGGGGAGGCCGAACGACTCTGTCGTTGGGCAGAGTGTTACCTCCTCTCGATCAAAGCAGAACACATTTCAGGGGCCTCAAACACCCGAGCGGACTGGCTGAGCAGGACCACTGTGGACCAGTCCGAGTGGTGCATCCACCCGTCCCTGTTCAGGGAGGCGACCATGATCTTCGGTCCCCCATCAGTGGACCTCTTTGAATCTCCCCTCAACACCCAACTTCCACGGTTCTTCTCCAGGTTCCCTTCCCCCGGGGCCAAGAATCATGATGCCCTCGACTGTCCATGGCCCCCAGAACTCCTGTACGCCTTCCCCCCGCTAGCCCTGCTCCCCAGAGTCATTCAGAAACTGATCCAGAAAGAGGCAGAATTAATCCTAGTGGCCCCCTACTGGCCCAGACGGCCATGGTTTGCGGACCTCCGCAACCTATCAGTGTCTCCCCCTTGGAGAATTCCCCCGGACAGGATATCCCTCTCCCAGGGGCCCATTCAACATCCGGAGCCCCAATGGCTCCAATTAATCGTTTGGAGGTTGAGCGGGAAAGGTTAAGAAAGGAGAACTTATCTGACCAGGTTATTGATACCATCCTGGCCGCCAGACGGCCTTCAACCAACCGAATATACAACGCTACTTGGGTCAGCTTTTGCAGGTGATGCCATTCTTCCCAGGTCAACCCGCTCTCGCCCTCGGTTGCCCAAGTTTTGAACTTCCTCCAAGACGGACTGAAGAGGGGTCTTTCCCCTAACACCTTGAGGCGCCAGGTAGCGGCCCTCTCGACCGTCGTCTCCGGTGACATCCTGGGGACCCTTTCTCACCACCCCCGTATTAGGGCCTTCCTCAGGGGAGCCACTAACCTCTGTCCCCCTGTCGTGCATCGATACCCCACTTGGGATCTTAACAAGGTCCTCGTGGCCCTAACTAAGCCTCCCTTCGAGCCTATCAGAGAGTCCACCCTCCAAATTTTAACCTTTAAAGTGGTGTTCCTGGTGGCAATTACCTCAGCTCGCTGAATATCGGAGATAGAAGCCCTTTCGGTGAGAAAAGACCTATGCATCTTCCATACTGATCGGGTGGTCCTACGCCCCGACCCAACCTTCTTGCCCAAGGTCAATTCAGCCTTTCACAGGGCACAGGAGCTCACTCTCCCCAACTTCTGTCCCAATCCCTCGCGGGAGAGGGAGAAGCGGTGGAACACCCTGGATGTGAGGCGGGCCCTCCGTATTTACATTAAACGCACACAACCCTTTAGAAGATCCGAGTCCTTATTCCTTTCTTTCCAACCCAAGTCGTTAGGCCACAAGGTGTCTCCTTCCACCATTGGCCGATGGATCAGAGCCACCATTGCCAAGGCTTATTCATCTCAGGCCTTACCTGTTCCCAGTGGGGTTACTGCACATTCCACCAGAAGTGCGGCCACCTCGGCAGCCTGGGCTACCCAGGCTCCAATTTCAGACATTTGTCAGGCCACCACTTGGGCTTCCCCCTCCCCTTTCATTAGGCATTATAAGATTGACATTTTTGCCTCAGCGGAGGCCTCATTTGGCAGACGAGTCCTCCAGCGGGTCATCGAGGACCCGGGGGAGCTTCCACCCCAGACGGACTCCCTCCCATAGGACAGCCAAGCTTTGATATGTCCCACTCTCTGGATGATCCGAGCAGCTCGAGGGAGACTGGGCGTTGGTCTTACCTGACACGCCATTTCTAGTCGAGCTGCGAGGATCATCCAGCCCCACCCTTTCTTCCTTTCTCCATCTGGGGGAGTCTTGTTTCGGCCAATGATACCTTAAGTCTAGTTAGATGAGAGTACAACCTTCCTCCTCTCTCGACTTCGCATAAACTGGGAAACGCTGCAAGGGACCATGTGACAGAGGGCGGAGCGTTCCTCAGTAATTAAGCTCAGCCTACGCAGACGCAGACTGGAGCACCTCCCACTCTCTGGATGATCCTCGCAGCTCGACTAGAAATGGCATGTCAGGTAAGACCAACGCCCAGTTTCAACCTAATCAATAGCTTGAGGGGAGGGGGTTTAAATTGATAGCATATATTTTTAGATAAAATTAGAATAAACATCTTTTTTCTGGCAGAGTCTTGAGTCAAAGCTCTCCAGTGTGGAGTGCTGAGTTGTATTGAATATTGTTTTGTTCTAATTAAAAAGTTGAGCATCTTGCTCTTTCTATTAGTTTCACACTTTGCTTCTAATTTCTATGACAAATTCTCTAGAAATGAACATATACAGAAGGCTATCAAGAGGCTATCTATCCCATGGTCTGGGGTTACATGTGGCTCTAGACGGCTAGTAATGCAGTTCCACAAGATTATGCAATTTTCAGCAATATTTATATACATTAACTATTTTATATATTTTATATGCAGCCCAAGATAATTCCTCTTCACTGAATGCAGCACAGGCAAGCTAAAAGGTTGGACACCCATGCTACAAAAGGAAAATGAGATAGTCAGGCACAGCTTGATGCGACAGCAAGAAAATAGTTGTGCTTACAAGAGAAACTAGGTTAAAATTCAGGCCATTTCAAATTCAATCTTAAAAGTTATTTCCATGGTATTATGGGTAGTCCTTGGTTAACAAACAATTGATACTAGAATTGCCATTGATAAGTGACTGAGCCACTTAGGAATGGCAATTCTGACAGTCCTGGTTGTCATTGTTAAGCAAAGGACCATGCAGGTCAATAAGTGAAGATGTCATGTGGTTGCCATTTGCAGCCCCCTGCTGACTTTCTTAGGGTCTGGTAGCAAAAAGTGGCGTTTGCATCCTGGGGTTAGTAACTACATTTATAATATTACTTAATATGTGTACTGCTCTGCTTACAGACAGCCTCAGTAAGTCTATAGCTGTACAGAAAACAATTTTCAAAATGAAAAATGTAAGCCTAAATCAGATTAAAAGATACAGCAATAGTTTAAATTAAACCAAAATTTGGTGAGTTATTGTTCCCTTTTTTTGTCTTTATGTAGACTTTAATAGACTAATTTAGATTTTGTGGAACCCAGTCTGAAGAATGATAAAAACAGGCCCTTGACTTCTCTATAGGGGGGTATAGAAAATTGAACATCAGGCATAAAACAAACCAGTAAGTTCAATATTTCTTACGAGACAATTTATCTACTTATACAGAAATAGAAAACATCACGAAGCAAAATGACTATTGCCTTCAAGATTCCTGTATTGGTCCGGCTTCTTGGAGTTCCAGTATTCCAAATCTTCTCTGCTTCTATTTTTTCTGGTGGATTCTAAATATGAATAAGAACAATATTTACCAGTTGGGAGAAGGATTAAATGTCTTGGTCTGCAGCATGTGTGCAATTGACATTCACAATGTGGATGAAAAGGTTTTTTATTTTGATATTTCAACCATTCAACTGATTTATGTTGCTTATCCTACTTTTCAATGCTGTCAGATATACCAGATTCTATTTCAATGTAGTCTTTTTTTCTTCAGAAATGTCTTGTTTTCCCAGAATAACTTCTTCTTCTTTATCTGTAAATCAACCTTCATGTCTGAGGATTGGAAATATTCAACATAATTGGGTACCAAATTGGAATAGTTTGCCAGAACCTTTAATCCCTTGTCTGTTTCTTGTGAAATCTCACATTTTCAGTTTGTTTGCTACCCTTTCACATACCTTTTTCTTTGGGGTACATATTTTTCTTGGAATGCCCCATCTTGTTCTGATCTTGAAAAGATTTTAATGGCGCACTTGAACTTTGTAAGTATCATCAATCGCAAATAATTCTATATTTGTTTCTCTTTCTATTTCCATTAATTTTTCATCGTCATTGAGATAATGACTATACTGTCCTGATTTCGTTTTGTTTTTACTATATACTGACCAATATTATATTTGGGCATGTATTAACTAACAGGTAGGAACAGCGATAGAATGTCATAATGGCAAAATAAAAATTAGGAAGAAAAGCACTTATAACATCTAGATCAGGGGTGTCCAACCTTGGCAAGTGTAAGGTGTGTGGACTTCAACTCCCAGAATTCCCCAGCCCGCACATGCTGGCTGGGGAATTCTGGGAGTTGAAGTCCACACACCTTACACTTGCCAAGGTTGGACACCCCTGATCTAGATACTTGACCATGTCTTCAGTAGAAAGCTAGATAATTTAATAAACAATAAAAGGCTAAAAGGAAAGATCCATATATTTGAAGTTCAGGAAATGGGTGTCAATAAAGCTTAATTAAAAAAAAAAATCCAGATATGTTTTGATCCTGAATGTGGCTTCACATCTCACATGAAGAAGTAAAGCTGAATGGCATATAATAAAACCGGCAATAATCTTCCAGATGAGATATTTTGTTTTAAACTCAGGTCTTCAACTCTTCATATTCTTAGCATTTGCCCCAATGAATAGTTACCACTTGTTTTTACACTGTACTGCCTAGTCTAATGTTTACGTGATGCATGATGTGATGTGTGTTTGGGCGGGGCAGGGGGGATTGTCTTATCAGTCAGCTTGTAGGAGAGATTGATGTTGATTTGGACTGAGAATGGGTGGCTAGTTCAAGGTCACCCACCTGGTTTTCATGTGCAACAGAGAACTAGAACCTGAATCTTCCCATTACTAGTTCAGCACCTTAACTACTGTACCATGTTAATTTTCTTCAACCAGCTTGATTATTTCTTTTTTTAAATTATTGCTTATTTTTAAAAAGAAGTATGTATTTATATCATTTATGTTCATACACGTGACAGTAGGCATATTCAAAACCCAAAAGAAAAGATCTGTTTTTAAGAACTGGAAAGGCACTGCAGTATGAAATATTATGTAATCTCTAGTCTAAACCTATTTTGATGTTAACTTATTGATTTTCTGTTAACTGTGTGTGTGCAAATTAATATGTAATTAACCCATTAAATTAGAATAGTTAGATTACATGGCTGTACTGTGATTAGATATCACCATACTTTTTCTGTTGCAAAAGGCAGAAAAGCAATATCAAAATATATTTCAATAATCAGTGACATAGGAGAAAGAATAACTAGCGTAATAGTTCTGAACTATTCCCCTGCCGTTAACAGAAAAGTTTTTATTGCCTACCATGCTTAGTTGATTAAAAATAAATTGGATCAATTTTGATTGGAAATAGAGTATAATAAATGTATTAACCTTATTTCCTGAAATTGATTAGCATCTCTATATACATGAGGAGATAGTTCTAATCAAAACTAAAAGAAAATCATTTTAACAAATGGAAAATATTAAAATGTTTTGTTTCTGTCATAAAGAGAGTGCAATTATAAAGCTGATTGTCTCCAACTGCTTTCTGCCACAGAGTGATAATACATCATACATCTGTTCATCTGGCTATAGCATAAGTTGCAATCATTTAATTGAAAAAAGTAAACCAGCAGCAAGTTTTCTTTAATTTTTTTTTGTTCTTACTGCTTTCAGGGGTTAAAACAAATCTAATCTTCAGGGAGGAAGTTCTGAAGTTTTCATTGAATTTTGAGAGTTGATTTTCAGCCTCACTGCTTGGCAATCAGAAGCATAGTAATTTCCAAGATAGGCTTCATTATAGTTACTGGGCTAGGGAAAGAATAGCATATAAAGCAATAAAATAGATATGTATTACCAAATTGGAATTATGAAAAGGGAGTGTTTGAATTGGCTTTCAAGCAAATAGCACAGTTAAGAAAGGAATACACATATCTTCTAAAATCTAAAGTAACAGTGATGATATTAGACTGCCTCCTGAAGATGGAAAATAACAGATACATGAATATGTGTGATTTGAAAAATGTGCATTAATACTTTCTTTGCTCAAAAGTATAGCTTTCGTGTGAAGTAAAATTAGTTGTCTATTGGTGCATCTCTCTAGTTTGATTTCTAGAAGCCGCTCGGCAATTGCTAGAACCAAGTCTGGTGGCTTTGAATCTGTAGCATCTTCTGGTTCATGTCCATATATTAGGAAAATAGCATATGAGCTAAAAAATAAAAATATAGTTTAAGATAACTTTCCTTACTTTCCAAAGAAAGATGAATTAATTTTTCTTCATACCACTTTCTTGGTAAACCTAAGATAATTCTTTCATTGCGAACTAAACTGTTTGGTGGAATTATTGTAGAAAATGCAGTAGTTGAGAGTTCGAAATGATACAAAGTAATGCAAGGGTAATGTATGAATGTTAGAAAGAAGGCAATAGTGTGCTAATGGAAGTAGCACCTGCTGATGGAATGACAGCTGTAATTTTCTCTTCCCCTTGTTATCTTCAGACATTTAGAGAAAAAAAATCTCTATGGGAGATATATAGATATGTATGTATTCATGTACATAAATTATAATAGTAGCTCCAATACAGGTAGTCCTTGACTTACAACAGTTCGCTTAGTGACTGTTTGAAGTTACAACGGCACTGAAAAAAGTGACTTATGACCATTTTTCACACATGACCATTGCAGCATCCCCGTAGTCACATGAGTTATCTTCAGATGCTTGACAACTGACTCACATTTATGAAGGTTGCAGTGTCATCCCCTTTTGCAACCTACTGACAAGCAAATTCAGTGGGGAAACCAGATTCACTTAACAGCCATGTTACTAATTTAACAACTATGGTGATTAACAAATGTGGCAAAAAAAAGCCATAAATTGGGACAAATCTGACTGGGGGTGGGGGGGCTGTGCACACACCCTTTTCGGCCACAACAGCCTCCTGCAGACCTCTAAAAAATAATTATTCAATGTGAAGTACGTAAAATAATCAGAATATCTGTTACATTATAGCAAAATATACAAGGCAGGTAAAATGTTTACATTCTTATCTATAGTCAAAGTTTTATGAATGAACAGTCAAAGTATATAGGGCATAGAAACTTACAGAAAACATGCTGTGATGGCAAATAAAAGGTTATCATGGTAAGAAAATTATTGTATAGTTATAATATAAAACATAGCTCAAAACCCTCAATTGATCTTTCAATTATAATTATGATCATTTAATGTTTTATTATTTATAATTATGGTAATTGTCATTATTTAATAATAAAAAAATGACCCAAGGTGGCTCACAAAACACCAGACAATATTAAAAATAACATAAGAAATGGTGAAAAGCAAAACCAACTAGAATATCCTTTTCTTCATAGCAAATGAATTTATCCCAAAGTTTTCTTCTTTCTCTAAATAAATATAAGATTAAAAAATCACTGCTAATTCTAGAGAAATACTAATAAAATAAAGGCATGTTTAGTTCTCTGAAAGGATTCTCCAGGCTAGTTTTTGCAATTAAACCTTCATTTGTTATGACTAAAAACTAAATAAACACTATTTCATCATTTAGCATGTACCACACTCCCAAGATCACCTGAAGAAACATTTCCAGTGAAGATGTTTTGGGCCCAGTAACATGAGATTGAAATATTAAAATAGATGATCTTCTGATAATCTGGTCCAACTATTTAGTTTCAATTCTATGGTTTTCTGAAGTAAGGTGATTTAGATCCATCTATTATTTATAAAACGACTTTCCTACTCTAAGGCCTGATAGGGAATTGCCTTACCAGTATGGAGAACAACCTATTGTTTACTAACTTATGTTTTCCTTCATTCAAGTAGCTATGTGTGATATGAGACTTTGTGTCTTAGATCCAGTTTTTCAATTAATCTTAAATTTAATTTCCTAATCATCTTCCTTTTTCCCCATATAATTTCTACAAACAGCCCATTTTTCTTTAGAAGTTATAAAAACTATTTCCCTACTTTTACAGTAGTAAAAGTCCATTAACTGATACATGCAGTCTTATAAACTTTCCACCATACTGACTTTCAATTTCACACAGTGGTGATGCAACTTTTGGGGATAACTACAGACCAGTTTATATAAAATTTCTATAAAACCCATGCTGTGATTTTGGTTTATTTTGTGCTAAATTCTTGTAACATTTAGAATTATTATCAGCAGTCAATCAAACAATCAGTCAATCGATCAATCAAGCAGTTAGGTGGGCTGCTTATAGAATTTAGCAATTACTTGATGGTTCCAGCATACTTGCATTTTGATTATTTTTTTCCCCTGTCATTCCAGTTTGACGGAGAGAACATGTATATGGGAATGAATGACAATAACCAGGAATTCCTCTCAGCAAATCAGGTAAAATGAATTGTCTTTTCAAAGATGTGTTGGTTTAGGATATCCTCATAATTTGCTTGTACAATATTGAAGATAAAATTCAATCTAGTATGATAAAATGAAGATGGGAGTAGCAATACACAACAGATTATCAGCTCCAAAGACTAGCCTGTTGAATGTAAAAAGATAAGTAGGCTGGGCAGAAAAAAAACTCTATTTAGATTCATGGCACTCCCTTCCTCCCTCCCCCCATAGCCATAGCAAAAGTGCTTCTGTTGGGTGGCTTTTGATATGCCTCTTGGCCGGATAGCTACTTCTACTAAATGAGCAAGTAAGTGACAGATATTTGCAAATCTCTTTCATCCATTCTATTGTTCCACCAGATTGTTCCACTGAAAGTTGATGGAAGACTAAAATACACATTTTTTATATAATGCTGTGCTTTATGTATGTACATTGTACAGGAATGTGGGTGTGTCTGTCTTGTATTTATGTATATGCATCTATTTTCCTCCCCTTGGTGACTTCACTTTCATGTTTCTTGGACAGTGTTACTATATAGTAAGTTTTCACTTACTACTGATTATACAACCTCCTCAGCAATCCACAAACTAAATAATAGAAAAGAAAAATAAAGGCATTGGAGGGGAAATTTGGATTTATTTATCATATAGCTTAGAAAAATACAGAAATTAGATCATCTTGACTCCAAGTGATTTTGGGTAGCTTACACTTTAAAAGCAAGAATAAGAAATTTAAGAAACCATTCCTGGATCTCCAGAAATGTAAAAACAAACATACCTACAAAAACCTACTTGTTTAAGCAGCCATCCTTACCCTGATGGCTAAGAAAACAGCCATATTTTCAAAGACATTCAGAGCATTACCATGATGGGAACTGTATCAATATCTGGGGCAGGATATCAAACCAGAGAACAGGCCCCACAATGTAGATAGCCATGCTTTCTACATTCTACTAGATAGCATTCTTTATTAGAGGGGACTTGGCGGCTATCCATTCTGCCTGATCTTACCAGCCTGGAAGAAATAATGGAAGATAGGTTGGCCCTCAACTCTGCTAGCTAGATTACAAATGTTAAATCAAATCACTGCAAAATTACGTGGATGTGTTTAGGGCAACTGTGGGAAATCTATGTAATATGTGCATCTTATATGTTTTGTGTATATAGGTCTTTGTCTATACAGGTTTCCTCCCTTGATGATAGTGTGTGTATATGCGTGCATGCACTTTCAAGTCATCCTTGACTCCTCACAGAATTGCTTGGACTAGTCTTTGCATTATTTTTTGGCAAGATTTTTCAAAAGCGGTTCACCATTGCCTCTTTCCTAGGACTGAGAAAGAGGGATTGGCCTAAGGTCTCATGACTAAGGCAGAACTAGAATTCAGTTCCTTGCTTTATAAGCTAGTGCCTTAAATAATATCTTGGTGATAAACCCCAAGTAAATTCTGTTAATTGTATGGTTTTTCCTCACTTTTTCCAAATACTTTTGCAGAATTTCCCTGTATTCAAATACATTTTTCTTCATCTTTCACAGTGAGGTTGGAATAGCTGGCTACAATGCCAAAGCATGCACTGCCGAGATTCAAATTTATTAAAGTTCCAATCAAGGAAATTCTGAAATTTTGCTTGCTTTTGGGAAGATAAATATATAAAAGTTGGATTTTTAGGAAAGTTTCTTGCAGCAATTGCCATACATTCTCCAAATGGACAATTTGTCCTTTTCTTAAATTCTGATAAGTCTGTACACACTGGAAAAAGAATGTAAAATGCATTTTCTCTACCATGAATAAGTTGTGTAGTATTTGTTGATCCTTTATGTTTTCAACCATGACAATTTTACTTATTTATATATTATTTTATTAAGAGTCTATTTTTAAATCCAACTTCTCTTCATACATTTCTAAAATGATTTATATTGGAAAACTGAACTACTCATATAGTAAAACTTCACAACATAGTGAAATGTAAGGAATATATAACCAAAATAAAATCAAGAAAATAACTGGCAGCAGAGTGGACAAAAACTTATTTGCTGTATCAGCTTTTGGAAATGGAAAGAGAAAAGGAAACCTTAAATCTCCTTGTGGAAAGATAACAATTCTGAGATTTCCCAAGAGAAAAAAATGCAAATAATGGAAGAATATGAACAGGGAAATTCTGTGAGCTCTGTTCTTCTTTAAACATGGTTTACAATGCTCTCTTTTTTTGTTTGATTCTGTAATCTCATAAATGATAGAATAGTCTTTTAAAAAGATATTTATTACACCGCAGAGAAGATCCTTGGTAGTGGGATTAAGGCTAAGTGAAAGAATGGAAAATAAAATTAGAAATGTATTATTAAAAATCAATGTATTTTGATGTAGTTTTAAAGAAGAATTATAATTATTCCCATAATTAGATTTCTGATTTAACAAAATACTAAAAGCATTCATGCTTTTATTTAATATCTGAGTTCTTCTCTGGAAACAGCTAGTGAGCTTTCTGTTTTATTGTTCATCACTATAACAGAAGATCTTTAGAATCTCATTTACTTAAGTGACTGGAAACAGAAATTTACTACTGAGCTTTTAAATGAAATTCAAAGTTTATTTATTAACAGACCAGCTAGATGCTCTATTTTTTTGATGGAAAAATGTAAAGAACTATTTTGCATAGTAATGTAAAAAGTAAAACCAGTAACAAGTTCTTAGAGCCAGTTTGGTATAATGGTTAAGGCATTAGGCTAGAGTCCAGGAGGTTGTGAGTTGTGGTCTTGCATTAGGCACAAAAGTAGCTGGGTAATCTTGGGCCAGTGACATCTTCTCAACCCTAGGAAGAAGGTAATGGCAAACAACTTCCAAAAATCTTGCCAAGAAAATTACAGGGACTTGTCCAGACAGTTGCGAATAGTCAAAAAGTGACTTAAAGATGCACACACACATTCCATTCCAGGAGCCAGAATTATTTACCTATCCACACAGAACATGAAATGGGTAAATATTTACCCTATTTTAGACCCGTTATGCAAAGGCCTCTAGAAAAGCCTTAAATTCTGGGAAAGGGGGAAGGAAGTGAAGAGGAGCATGACTTAGACTCAGTTATAATGGCGATGAGAGCACTGTTGAGGGACTTGGGAGAATAAACTAGGGATAGGTTGTCATGAAGAAAAAATGGTTAAGAATTCTCAAAAATGACTTGAAAGAACAGAATCAGGCAAAGTATGAGGAGCAGAACAGATTATAAATAGTAAAGATGTCTATGAATCAAGCCTCTTGTGACTGCATCTACTGGTAGTCCTCGATCTACAATCATTCTTTCAGCAGTTTGAAGTTATAAAAGCACTAAATGACCGATTGTGACCAGTCCTTGGATTCTGGCCATCTCAGCATTCCCAGAGTCATGAGATTGAGATCAGGATGCTTGGCAACTGGTTTGCCCTTATGATCAGTTGCAGTGCCCCATGATCATTTGATCACCATCTGCAACCTTCCCTGATGGTTTCCCCAGAAGATCAATGGGGAAGCAGACAAGGAAAGCTGCAATGGGGTTGATGGGGTAAGTTTTCCTTACCCGTGGACCTCAGACAATCTGCAGGTGCTTGTGCACCCCAGGTGCTTGTGCACCCCTGCACCCCTGACCCACATCACATCTCTTGTTCTCCCTCTCACACCCTTATGCACTTCTCTGACCATTGCTGCGCCTCTCATGCACCCTCCCTGACCTTCATTGTCCCCTCCTATGCACTTACTCACTCGTTCTGTCTCCCATTTACTTGCCTGTGGTCTGGGACTTGCAACTTCCTGCTGGTTTTTCCACTGACTTTGTTTGTATGAAACCAACAGAGGATTGACTTGCATAATGACCATGAGATTCAGCTAACAGCAGCAATTGAAACTTCTGGGATTGCCATTGCTAAGCAACATGGTCTCACTTTATAATAACATCATTTAGTGACAGAAACATTGTTCCAATTCGGATCAAGGATTGCCTGAATAAGGTTTTCCTTTTGTGTGTGTAGTTTCCATTGCTTTTTCAGGCTTGCCAGCTGAAGGAAACCCACCCAAGAACAATCCAGGATTAAGTACATTTTGCTTCCTAAATCAGTCAAAGAAGGTTTGCTGAGACTTGAAGTAGAATATTGTAGGGCTGAAAGAAATTTGGATCGAGAACTGGTGCTGCTTATTATTCCTTTTTAAAACTCTATACATGTATTATATAAAGGTTTCCTTAAAAATACATATAAAATAGGGTTGGTTGAATAGGGTCTGTTGTTTTAGCATGAGAACAGTGAATAAACTTTAATTCACTCCACGCTCTTTGCCCCCTCATATCTAATGCATTATTTCTGCTATAGGGTCATTAAGAGTGCCACTTGCATCCATGGATTCCATTCTTACAAGAATTTCAGGCTGGTCAATGGAAATCATTGCTTTTTTCACATTGCAATGAAAAGTTCCAAATGACTATCAGGAATGTTCATGTTTATGGTTAAACCAAGTCAATTATTAAGAGAATTTATTAAAGATAACATGTTGCAGCAAATGTACTTCTAGTTCTCATGTTTTTCCTGCTGCGTCATGATAAATAATCTTGTATGAAGAATAACATGATCTTCTCCATGGGTATATCTTTTAAATATACAGAAGAGGGCTGTAAGGGATAGTGATGACCTCAAATTTTAGAACATTTTTCCTAGAAAGATGAATGGAGCATTCTTATGTTTTCTATAGGAAAATTAAAATGTCATTTTTGCAGTGGGTTTTGGTTGTACAATGCTACTGTTGCAATCTCACTTTAATTCCTTTTTACTATTTTATCTTGGATGGTATTTCATTTATTTTATGCTGTTTTCAGTATTATTGATATCTGAATAGCTTTATCCAATATTTAATGCAACTGTAGCCTTAGATCCTAGCTGTTGTTCTTGTAAGTCCTATAAACTTTTATGCCTGTTTGAACAATATTTATCTATTGATTTGTATCCTGTCTTTATTATTTTTACAAATAACTCAAGGTAGTGAACATATCCTACACATCTTCCTGTTTTCTCCACAACCACCATCCTGTGAGGTAGGTTGAGAGACAGTGACTGGCCCAAAATCATCCAGCTAACTTTTATGGCTAAGCAAGGACTTACACTCATGTTTTCTTGCTTTCTAGCCTGGTGCCTTAGCAAACAGACCAAACTGTAGAAAAGCTCATTGTCACCCAGCTATAGTGATATACTAGCAGCATCCATTGGTATACGCAGGCAGGTTGCCTTATGATACAATCAAATGCCTTCTCCATATAAATCCTTTATTTTATTTTATTTTTAAAGTAGGGGGGTGGAGATATTAAGGCAATAGTTACCTAGATGCTTTCTGAATGATGCTTTCTGTTCAAGGAAGTGAAAAAGTCATATTTTAATGGTTAATAAATTGCAGTTTGTAGAATTAAATATTCTACAAGATGATTTGATATACAGAAAATAAATTTACTTGGTCAAAGATGAAAGGAAATGGATAGTTATAAGTGTGTGAGGCACATTAAAAATCCTTAATAGCTGATATAATTTGTTGCTTCTAAAACTACTGCAATTAGGAATAAGTCTAATATAATAATGTAGTCTATTTCTGACTGATTGCTTTTCGCCTTACAGTCAAGAAACACAGTCAAACTATTTTCTGTCTCCTTAAACTCTTGATTAAGATGCTAATTTCAGCAGCACAGCAGTATATCATAATTTGGTTAGCCATTCTGTCTCTAAGATTCATGCTGCGACAATCGTCTGATAATTCATTCTTTATTTAGTAATATATATCTTAATGTAAGGTAAATTAAAGGACCTACTAGTAATGTATATCCTGCTATGTCTATTTGGCTTTCTGAAACTGTTAAAGAAATGCTCTGGATATGCCTACCACATGTGTTGGGGAAGACAAAATAAATTTTCTTCTCTCAGCTGACCAACTTTTTTTGCATTCTTTTTAAGCCGTTTTAACATGTAACAGGCTAAGTTTTGGGTTACTTAACATTTATTTTCAAAGATATAAAAAATTCCAGAGCCACTTTAAAATTAAATCAAGATTGAAAGCAGTATTCCAATATTTGAGGAGCTGCCACAGAAGAAGAGGTCAAGCTATTTTCCAAGGCACCCAAAGGACAGACAAGGAATAATGGATGGAAAGGTGATCCAAATAAACTATCTGGCAACTCATTTAAAAATAACTTTTCCAAACTAATTTATTGTTATTGTACATGTTGGGAAACTTGGTGAATGGTTTAAGTTCACCCTAAAATAGCTTGTACATTGAAAAGTCATATCTCAGTATGCACAATTAAAAACTCTGGAAGTTTTCCAGAAAATGGCAGGTGGGGAGGACACAATTGCCATTAGCTACATTATTTTTATAGCTGGCAAACTTAAAAGTTAGCAATTTGTTACCTTTTATAATTGGATTCTCTCTTTCTTGCTATACAGACACATCTTATTGCTGCCTGATGTTTTGTAATAAATACAAAGAATTGGAAACGCAAAAATGCTCTGTCAAAAATAAGATTAATAAAATGATACTGTAATATAATTTGTGAGTGAAAAATATTTTAAGATAATATAAACAGAAATTGCAAAGAGGAAAAATAACTGGCAAAGAAAAAATGAAATAAGATATGAATAAAAGTTTGATGAAGTTAACATAGTTATGGTACTGTAATATGATTATTTTGCACAATAAAGATATTTTATTTCCCTCCCATTAATTTCGTATTCTCAGTCTCTAAATGCCTAGAGGGGATTGAAAAATGTTTTATTCTGTTTGTAGTGTTTGTGCTATTAGAATATGATGATATTTATATGGAAGAACTCAAGCTGTACGAAGAGCATAATATAAATATTATATTAATGGATGTATCTAATAATATCAACTGTTTCAGTTTTAAAAACATTTTTTATTTTAAGAAAAGTAGAAAGAAAGTACACAAACACAGACATTAAACAATTCCTTGTATTATTGCTCACAGAATTATAAAGTTTGGGCTGATTTTAGGTATCTAGAAATTGCCTAGAATATCTGGGCCAACTGATATTAATCTTAATTACACTTCTAGAAATACACCAGTTTCAAATAATAGTCTTGTCTGCTGGCTTATTTCTGCTGGCTATAGTTACTAAACAAAGTTTTAGATTTAGCAAACACATTAATCTGCAATTAAAGCAAGCAAAAACTTCTCATTTCTGCTGTTTGTGGAACTTGTAAATTAGGATGTAATTAGGGTGCCAACTCAAGATAATATAGTACTTCTAGCTTGACTGATAATGCCAACATGGAAAACTGTATTCTTAGAATGATTCAGAAGGGGAAGTAGCATTGATGCCCCCTAAGATTTGGCCTTCTAGGCAAATTTCTACTCAACTTTAGCCAAAAGCCAGCCCCATGTTGAGCTTTTGGGGGCCTATGTATGGAACAAAGTACTATGGCTTTGAGAGTTCAATCTTGTTCCATTAAGATTTAGTTGCTTTAAAAGTTTAAATCAAAAATTGGTTTAAATAGTGAATTAGTTTGGGATTTAAACTAGAAAGTGTGTTGTTAATTCACACCTAGAAAACTCAACATAAGCAAGCATATTCTTTTTTACAGAACACATCTGTTATACTAAAGTGATTAATCTGACTGTTTTGGTTGGAGCAGTAGAAATTCTTACCTGACTTGATATTATGAGGTCTAAGATTTTATACAACAGTTAGAAGGAACATATTGGTGGTACCCAGAATAACAAACTATTATTACCAATGACAATGATAGTTCTACTAGGTGTGAACATGTACATGTAAATTTCTGCTGGTCAGAGATCAGACAGACCTTTCATAAAATTTTTTATGTGAAATTTGAAAGTCATGAAATATAAACAAGCAATAACTTAGTTGGTAGCAGCCAATTTAGCTATACATTCAGTGCAGAAATTCAGCTTAACACATCTGTCTATCTTCTACTTTAAAATTACCACCGAAGGAGAACCCATCACTTTCCTTGGTGATTGTCTATCTGCTCTTAGATACACAAATTGTTCTATGAACAAAAGAGCCAATTTGTGTCCAAATGAAAATACATGTATTTTATCTGGGTGTGGACCTAAAACATGCATGTTCTGAGTAGGAATGTTTCAGAATGGACGATGCTTGAAAAAGGCAAGGTCATAAATGATGGCAAAGCTTAAGAGGAAATAGGGCAAAGAAAAGTTAGGCAGATTGATGCACAGGTAAGAGAGAAGTGGGGGTGCCACAGCTTTGCTTCACTTGCACTGTAAGGTCCTCCAGGTTTTGTTCAAATGAAGCCCAAAACAACCAAAGCGGTCTGGGTTTCAGCTGGATCAAAGAGTAACCTGCCCAGAAGAATTCAACAAACAGAAATTTCTGTGTTTGGGGTTTGAATTAAAACACATTTTCTATTTCATATGCTGCAATCTGTAATTTTTTTTAAAAAGCAGGCCTTAACTTTTTTGAGATATTTTGAGGTATTTGAAGAGTGTTATCATGTACTTCCCCAATTGTCTGTTCTCAAGGCTAAACATATCCAGCTATTTCTAATCTCTTGATTATCCTTTTCCCCATGTTTGAATTTGTTTCAATTTCTCTGAACCTTTCTTAAAGTATTTTGTTTGCAATCAACTACTGTTTCGAGATCGTTTTCATAAATATCATTACCAGGTCAAGTTATCCCATCCTATATCCAAATATATTATTTTTGTTTCTTCAATGAACAAGCTTCTGTAAAAAAATATTTCTGTTGGAAAGAAAAATCCTTTGAGGAATATGGGATAATAATTATTAAATGAAATTATTAAAAATAAAGTCCTGCCTGTTAGGCTTTGTGATTTTTACACACGGATAGCAGAAAAAAGTGTAAGAAATATTATCAGGCTAAAAGTCACAAAATACTGCAGATTGTTCAATGAAACATACTTTTTTTGTTATTGATTTAAAGGCAAGAGTTTTTGAGGAAATAATTCATTTTGCAATGAGGAAATAAAGAGTTTAAAGATTAAAATAAATTGGTTTGTTTATTAAAGGTTTAGAGTTATATCAGCTTATTTGACTAGGGGAACAAATCAAAACACAAAAAGCAAACCAACACAGCTGACTAACTTTATATATTTCTTATTCAGGCTATATTAAACAAAATAATAAATTGAGAAGAAGTGGGTTGGAGCATGGCAAGAATAATAACAGTGTTATTCCTGCTGTTAATTCAGAAATACTTGAAATGTAAGTTCAGTATTAAAATAGAAAACTATTTTGATTGTGCATGCTTGAATGAGTTGGATCATTATCTGCATAGGAGAAGAGGTGTTTCATACATACACACACAATGATGCTGGAATATTAAATTAGCTGTGTATTCTGCTCTCTCTATAGATACCACAGAATAGCTTTGGATGAGGTAAATGAAAAGGCCAATGGACATTTTGTAGATTTTACAGCCAATTCATATATCCACTGCATTGCAAAAAATAGTGCAACAAAATCTCAAAGTTGACATCCATTCTGTTAATCTAACACATGAATTAATTATTTCTAAAAACCCAGATACGCTTTTTCAAGAGGCAGCTGGACTTTCTGGTTTTTATTTGAAGATATTTCGCTTCTTATCCAAGAAGCTTCTTCAGCTTCTAAAGAAGCTTGTCGATGAGGAGCAAAACATCTTCAAAGAAAAACCAGAAGTCCAATTACCTTTGGGACAACCATGAGAATCTCCATAGACATATTTCTAAAAACGTACCTTCCTTGCTTTATTTCCCCCTTCTAATAAAAACTGCAATTGTGGAACTTGCTTGCTGGCTTGCAGACATTTCATTTCCCCACTAATGAGTGTGTGTGATTTGCTCCCTAATGTGCCCTGCCAGTTTTGATGGAAGTGTGGTTTTCTCTTTGTTAATTTCTTGATTAAGGTGGTGTTTTCTGCTTGATTGTTTGCCTTTGTTAATTCCTGTTATTTGGGGCCACAGCTCATTTTGTTCCCCTCCCTTCAGCAAAGTGGCAGACTTTGGGGTCAGCTGAGGAGGGGGAGGAATGATTTCTGGTGCTCTCTGCCAGCTTTCCACAAGCAGCATCAATGGGGGGAAGCTGGCAGGCAGTTAAAAGTTGCCCCCATTCCAACTGCTTTTTTGCGCCATTCTGTTTCTCTGTTTATGTAAGGAAATATCTTTGAAAAGATGAGCCAATGTGTCTAGTATTCTCTTAAAACTCTCCTTGTGTTTATTTCTTTGTCTGCTTGTATCCTCAAGTTAGCCTAAACAATGTATTATATTGAGACAATTTTTGAATCATGGTCCCTAAAATCCGCTAACTTAAGGAATGTGTAAAAATATCTGGGACCCACTACTTCTGTACAATTGACATTTCCATGATGTTAAGTTTTATTTATAAAAGTTGTAGCTGTTACATCATCCCTGCCATCAGCTTCCCACAAGCAGTCATTAAGGAAACTTAGATGAAGTTGCTTTCAGTACTTTTTTGCCTGCCCATGGTCTTTCTGCTTTGGTAAATAATTATTGAATTATTATCTAAGTTTGTTTACCACTACAATTATTTTTCTATTTATGGTATATACTCTTCTTATATGATCATGGGACCACTCATCATTGTTGTAAAAAAATGGTCAGCCTAAAATATAATATTCATTCTGATTATATCAGATTTCACTACCTTTCTTTCAAAGGATGACCCAATGGGCCACATGGTTGTCTAGTAAATTATATTTCTTTATTATTTTTATGCATTGCAAATTCTGTTTAAATTAGTTCTATTTTTAAACAACACTTCTTTATGCTATGACACTGATCATAGCAAGGAATGTTTTAGTAGAAAGCATTGGATTGTAAGAAGATCTCTACTGCTAAATCAAATCTGAATTAGAATAATTGATGATAGAAAACATTACTTGGAAAATATTATCTATATTTATATTGACACACACACACACACACAGAGAGAGAGAGAGAGAGAGAGAGAAAGAGAGAGAGAGAGAGAGAATAATATTGTAAGAAAAAGAAGTGCAGATTTATTTAAGGCAAGGTTGAAAGACAGCAAAAGTTCCCACTAGAATTGTTTTAAAGTAGGTGGCATGTACATTTTTAATTGCATTGTCAAAAGTAGCCAGCAATAGTACAATAACAAAGTTAAAAACTCTTAAATCACAGTGTGCTGCATGAGAATAATTTCTCATGTTCAATCAAATCAGAAGGGGTTTTGACCCTTGGAATGAGTCAGTGCAAAATGTAATGCAATCCCCAACAGGGGCCTAGGTATTAATGGAACCTGACATGTGATCAAACAGTGATGGCCATTTGACCCCAGAGATGAGCGAAGAATCTATTGTGTCTAATAAAAGAGGCAGGTTTTCATTCTTCACCCTAATCAATTTTCTCTCAAATATACTGCCTGCCTATCTCTTATTGGAGTGGTGATGTTAGGTTCTAAACAGTGTAGATTTATTATCAGTGTTTCTTCATTCTGTATTTGTTAGAATTTGTCAGCATGGTACAGTGCTACAGTGGGAAAAATAATTTGATGCATTATAATGGCAATAATCTCTCCTTAAGCAATAAACAAAGATAAAGGAAAGAAACAAAATTACAACATAACATTAGTTTAAAAACCTGGCAAGCAAGATTTAGCTATGAATTGATATTAATTTAATTGATATTTATACCAGACTTTCCTAACTTGGTATCTACCAGATATGTTTAGGTATAACTCTCAGCATTCCCAGCCAGCAAGAAGACATTAAATTGGGAAGGACTAAGCTTGTACATTAGGTTAGTTTTAATGCTGGAAGCTGGAGCCAATATTCAGTTGACTTGTTATCTGAACGACTGAATTCTTGTGCAGCTGGTTTAAACTGTTGGAATCAAATCTGCTTAGCATTAGAAGTATGCTGAGTATCTATTAGAAGAAGGTGGATGAAGCTAGCCTTATTATTAAATCACCAGTAATCAAAGCAGCGAGTAAGAATGTAGTTTAGCTACAGATCAAGAGTTAAACAAAACAGTCTCAAAAATTCATTCACCAAAAGTATAAATAAAGAGTAAAAATAAGTAACAGATCAGGAATTTGTCCATAGTTGCAAAGCATAGGTCCAGAAAACCAATCAATATGAAACATGAAGTACCAACATGCTAGTCCAGGATAACTTTATTTAGTAGCTTGGTTAGATTGCCGTAGGGAGTAAAATAATTCTCTGATCCAAAGACTGCATGTTTGATCTGTCTGTTTAGATTATCATGAACTGTACCCACAGTGAACAAATATTTCCTGCACTAGAACTATTGAAGCAAATTGCTATTGTAATATTCTTCTTATGGTAGAATATTATAAACAAAATATGTTTTTTTCTACAAGGATATAAAGGAGCTGCTAACTTTGAAACTTATATATATGTATGTATCTGAGATCAGTTTAAATAGATATTTTCTAATAGTTGCAGTCAAGCAATTTATATTGGACTGAAAATTTTAAATGTTTGTTTTTTAATACAGTGTAAACACAAATAAAGAATAAAATATTAACCTTTTAAAAATCAATTATAAATTTAAATACTTTTTTTTAAATTGAAATTTCTTTCTGCATCCCAAACCATGTATTTCACTTGATGCTGATTTTCTATTTATTTTAGCCTAGTTGTGGAACAACTCTAAAGAAGTAAAAGCATTGATGTTGTAAATATAGACTGAGTATGAACACATATATAACTTTTATGTTCCAAACAGAGTTTTGTGGGAAGGACAGTTTTAAAAACAAAAACTGGAAATCAGTTGCAATTCATTTTGTGTTTGAAACATAGGACAAGATCCTAGTTCCTCTTTTGGAAAAATAGGCTTATAATCTGAGGCTCCAAGATCAATCCTAAATAGATTCAGAAAAATGTCTATGTGTCATCAAGTCATTGTTAATACTTTGAGACCACATGGATAGATTTTCTCTATGATGATCTGTCCCTAACTTCATCCATCAGATCTCCCAATGTGCATTCATTACCATTGTAACTGACTCTATCCACATTCTGTCAGTTGCCCTTTTCTTCTCTTTCTTTTACCTTTCTCAGCATTTAAGCCTTCTCTAAAGCCTTTGCTCCATCATGGAAATGGTGGTGGTGGGAGTTCTCTCTGTTCCTCGGAGGGATGAATGAAGAATTTTGGGACTGTATTTCAAGAGTGAACATTCCCATCAGAGTCACCCAAGGCATGAAGGTCATTCCTGCTGTCCTAGCTAAAGCAAACAGGCATCCATATTGGCAGCAGTATGTTCTGACCCACACCCTTTTCCAACAAATCAAACACACTCCAAAGGGAACAGAAACCTTGTAATACTTCTGCAAAATAATTAGCTGTGATAAGCACAAGCCTTGCCAAACTGTGCGAGACTTGCCAAAAGATAACAGACAAGAAATAATTTGCAATACAAGAATCTTCAAATATAAACTCAGGATACTGGAATATCCACGAGGCTAGAGTTTCAAAACGTCTTTGCCTTCTGCAGAGTACTTCATTTCACAGCTGGCTTTTATCTTCTTGAAGGAGGGGCCATTACCTTACTCCCGAGTTGCCTGTGTTGTTGTAGCTGCTCTTTCCTACAAGCAATCCTGCACGCACACGCACTTGGCACAGGCTCCTCAGGAACCTCCTCATCACTGCTGCCAGCCCCCACAATCTCTGAAGGCAGCAGTTCACTCCCTAATGGTCCTGGCCCCTCATCTGAGTCCTTGCTCTCCTCAGCTGCCTGTACCTGCTGTTGGCTAACCACAACACTGTGATATAGGAAGATGTTGGAGCCAAATGGACATTTTAATGAATATGGCAAATGCATCAATTCATACTGTGTGGGAGAAAACAATGGTAAACCACTTCTGCACTTTGACAAGAAAATCTCATGGATAGTAGTAAATATTTAACAGACTGACAACTTCGGGGAAAAGCAGTCTACTTAAAATAAGTCACTCAGAATTTGTAGCTCAGATTTACCATGATCAGAAAGATCTTGTCTATGATTTGAAGCAACTGCCAGTGCAGAATGGCTTCAAGGTATCAAAGAAGTAGAATGCGTAGTTTTGTTACCATAGATAAAGGCATCATCAAGAGTAAACCATTTGGAGCAATCTTGAAATAGAATTAAACAATTCTACTTTTAATAAATTAATGTGCAGATTTCTATCCCAATTGCTCATATATACAAATCAGCATGTGTATCCAAAAATAAATCCTGAGTTTCATCTTCTTTGCAATGTGGTCTGAAGGAAGTTGCAAGACAAACTATGCTTTGCCATTCTTGAGAGCTAAATATGAGGTCAAATGGTCAGGTTGCTTGATCAGATGTCAGGATGCATTACGACTCTGTCCTCTGTTGGGTGCTGAATTACAACTCTTATTTAACTCATTTCTAGGGTCAATATGTCCCTCTCATTTGATCAGATGGCAGAAATTGTATAATTTGTATATATCCCTGAGCCATATGGGCTCTGAGTGGTGCTTAATGTGTTTTATAAAGGCACAGCTGTCTGAGTGACTTATTTAAAATGGGATTTTGGAGTAGCATTTTTGCTACTAAATGTCTTCATTCAGGGTTAGCCAAGGTTTATCTGTTAATAAATTGCATTTGGGTGCTTGCTTTATAATCACAATAGTTTTGCTATTTATGAAGCATTGCCTATTGCAATGTGTTGGTAAGCAACCTAAAATGTAAAAATAAATAATAGTATAATAAGGGCCTAATGAGAATTCTGAAAATGTTATATTTGTTGCTAGTCAGACAAAGAGCTTTTTTCCCTTTAGCATTGCATGTTACAAGATATGATATAAATATTCTAAATAAGCATGCTGTTTCACTGTAAAAAATTGTCTAATATATATTGCAGCAAGATAGCAGGGCAAGTTTTTAATGTAAAATGAAACAGGTGTCCAGGCAAAAGAATTAATATAATTAAAATCATTTGCCTAACACATTGAGGACTGAACATCAGACTGAACTTGCATCATAGAAACAAATATATTCCAACTAAGAGAGGATAAGTTTAAAAAAAGAACCTGGAATTTTCAACATTACAATTGTGTGCTATACAATGCACATGCGTGTTGATTTCAATTAAAAGTCCAGTTGAATTAATTGGAGCTTGTTCCTAAGAAATTGCTGATGGCATTCTTAATTTATTTTTTTTAGTGTTTATCCTACAAGGTGGCATAGATACATAGCATGTAATTCCCCAATTTTATCTCTGCAATAATAATTTCAGTGAGTAAACCAGAGACAGTTCACAAATTTCCAGGAACCCAGTCCTGGATCTTTCTGGCTACAGTTACAGCTACATAGCCACTATGCTAAGCTTGTGTGTTCCAAATTATTTGTTTTCAAATAAATGTAACGTGGTTTGCTATAATTTATGAAGAGGAAACACCA
Source organism: Pseudonaja textilis (assembly GCF_049901715.1). Taxonomy (NCBI): domain Eukaryota; kingdom Metazoa; phylum Chordata; class Lepidosauria; order Squamata; family Elapidae; genus Pseudonaja; species Pseudonaja textilis. The sequence continues at coordinate 32,635,906 of NC_141992.1, read as the reverse complement.
AATCTTCTTATACAATTTATTGATTAGAAAGGAGTGACTTAGAATTAAATATACTGGAATAGATACAGCAGTATGCTCCTACATTAATTTGTGGATGCTCAAAAAATGGCTATTCAGCTGAACAAGTTCATGTAAATAAATTGCTTATGTTCTTCTGTTGAGCCATATTTGGTAAATTAAACAAAAAACTTAGCAAAAGTTACTTTGCACAGAAAGGGAAAAGAATGGTCTATAGTATTTAATTCAGTTGGGGACAGCATAGGTGAAGGCCCATTGTTGCAAAGACAGAAAAATTGAAAGGAAGAATAATGTTTCCTGGCTTTCTCCTGACATTTCTCATTCTAAAACAATCACTTTAGGTAGATGAATCAGCTAATAGAAGGCAACTAGAATGCCAGGTCTTGTGGTTAAAGTTTGTGTAATTTCTCTAGTTATGTCTCCTATATTGTTCATGCAACATGTTTGGCTACCGTAAAGATTTGCGCACATTAATTCATCTCAGTCTGGATCAATATATCACATTTGTCTTTTCTACATCATAAACTTCTGATCTATGTGCTGTGTGTGAATAACATAAGGGAACTGGTTGTAGTGCAATACGCTTTCCTAAAGCTATACACAGTTTTAAATTGTGTTGGATATTTTGTTGTATAAAGTTAGTTAAAAGTCAGTTAATAGAGACTGAACAACATCAACATACAATTAGCAATTTGTTCTGATAAATGCTCAAATGTCAACTCTTATATCATTAATTAACCCAAGCGGTCATATGGAGAAAAATCACAAGTAGCTCCCGAGGGCTGATTTTGGAGGGAAATGAGTCCTATTTTCCTGGATTAGAGAATTAGCTAAAGATGCCTAATTTTGAAGGAAAGTGGATCCCATTTCTCAGAGAAATAGAGAAGGACTAATTGCAAGAATCCCACAGTTGGAGATTTTACCAAGGAAAAAAAAATCAACAAATGTAGGGGGAAAAAGGAAGCATTCATGTAAATGAAACAATATGAGAAAGTGTATTTGAGACAATGAATGTATTATGTCTTTGTCTTAAAAGATTTATTTATCAATCTGATAACAAGTTTAAATGGACTGAGCCATAATAGTGGTGAAAGTCATTGAACTTGTTGCTGTTTCTCCTGATTGGGAAAATAACAGCACATCAAGATAATACACTGATCCAGAACTTCAGGGCAGGTGAAAATATGTATGTAGCATCAGGTAATATCATTGGATAATTTTGAACTATTTTTAAAGTCCAATATACTTACATATTTGCCTTGAGCTTTTATGGGGAAAAGATGAGAAATAAATATTGTAATGATTAAATAGGATTGAATCGATATGAAATGTTATGATGATCATCTGCAAAACTGTCTAGTCTCATTTAATTTTATAGATTATGGAATGGACAGAAAATCAGATTTTAAGTGCTTTCCATTGATATTAATATTTACACAAAATTAAACCTACTGCAAAATGAAGCCTAAATTTGGAAGTGCCAAAGGGAAGGATAAGTGAGAAGTTCTGCCTTCTTTCTATTGTAGTTATATATGAAGATATCCTGTTTATTGATGATAGTTTTTCTTAAATAACTCTTTAGTCTCTGTGTGTGTGAGAGAGAAGAGATGATGGATTAGATTAGATTAGATTAGATTAGATTAGATTAGATTAGATAGATAGATAGATAGATAGATAGATAGATAGATAGATAAAGATAGATGGAATATGCAACATTGGAAGAATAAATACAAAGAAGTACTGTACTATAAGGAATGAGTGATTAATATTAAACACCTTTCCCAGCATGATGCATGGCAGTACTCTCGTGCCATTTTGAAATAATCACTATAATGTTATATTCAGTGTAATGGAATTCAGACCCACCATATATCATTTTACCCTCGAACAAGAGTAATATTGAACCAAATGTGAGTGCAAGGGAAGATCTAGGCACCTGAATTTTGCATGAGCTCCTGTCTGACAAAAGATTTTTTAAAGCACTGAACCAGGAAGACATTACTATGATTTAGCTTGAAAGTAATGAAAATCCTAGTAGTAAAAACATGGATGTCTCAGTACTAGTCTTTGTTTTACCATGATGGCTGATGGAGCCTAAATGAATAGGTCTGTGTCTCCTGTGTTTACTATGATCCAGTAAAATAGCATAGTTTGAGAGAGTAGAAAAAACAGAAAAACGATGCTTAATGTTGTTTTTGGGCATAGATCAGAGTTTCCCAACTTTTCCAGCTTTCAGACTGGCTTGGGGAAGGGTTAGAGGGGATGGTTCTGCATGAGTGGCGGGCAAGCGTGCGTACACAACTCCATTTGCGTGACTGGCAAGCACATGCACCCACCCTGCGCACTCACCACTCACTTCCATGGCACTCACTTCTGAAAGGCTTAAAGCCTGATAGTGGGGCTGCAGCCCAGGGTTGGAGACCTCTGGAAGAGATGGTTTCAGAAAGTAAAATTTTGTACAAAATTCACTGCCTCGTTTAATGATTATCCGCAAACATGAAAGTGATAAAAATGTAACTGTCAGGCACAAGAAACAGGAGCTAGGATAGAGTTCAAAAGCCCTGCAAGTTTATTCCACTCTATCTGTACACAAGAATCTGAATTACTAACGGACAGTGTGAATTGACACCAGATAAGAGTCAACAGACTCTAAGAGGGGAGTGATCATTGGTATCTTTTGGGCATGTAGGGACTCCAGAGTGATGATGCATTTGAACCTCCATTGGTCATCTTCTACAGTAACTTTATGACCAATCTTCATAGTTACAATTTTCACAGATCTGTAAAGGAAAGGAAAGCTGATGTAAGATTTAAACACAGTCACAGTTTACTTAATGACCACTTAATCCTAATCATTGAATGGCCAGGGTGATCTGTGGTCACTAAACAAGGACTACCTGTTTATGAATGTCTTAAACAATAATTGGAAAATCTTCGTGGATTAGATAGGATATCACCTATGAGTAATAAGTATAATTATTGTGTGTGTTATGGGAGGAGTTGGAGGAAATAGGCTATAACACAAAGCGATTAGAGCAAGGCAGAACTTCCTGCTGGAATCATATCATAGTGATCGCTATTATTTTTGATTATCTCAATTTCAATTTCTTCAAACATTAAAGGAACTTGTTTAAATTCAGTACCGCGTCCACAAATTTTGACTGGCTCTGAACAACCCAAAACTATGTCTCAGAAATGTGGCTGTGTTTAAGAGGTTCTCAGAACTAGGAAAAACTGAAGCAAGTTAAAAGGGTGAGGACTCCTAGTCATACTTAATGGGTTATTTAAAGCAGTGAAAACATACAGAACACAAATTATTAATCAGAGATAAGATTTTCTCAAGGTTTTTTTCAAATAATCTGATTTTTTAAAATGAGGATTTCTAAGCTTCTGTTCTTTCCATTTTATTTATGATCAATATTGTGACTATTTGTTTACATCTTTTAGTTCCCTGTGTTTACGTAGGCATTTCTTTATAAAATTTAATAATGTGCTGTATGTATCAAAAAAACCCACACATGACAATTTCTAAACTATCATTTACACAGATTGTTAATCAGTGGCCCCAAGGTTTTTGCATTCTACGTTTTCCTTTGACCATTATAGCTGAGAATTGGACATTTTCAGATAGAACATACAATATCATGCTTAAAATATGCTTAATACACAGCTAATTATTTTTATCTCCTTGATATTTCTACCAGTTGGGATATTTCCCCTTCTAGTTTCCAAAATGTCTATTGTTGTGTTCACGCTTGTTGCAAGAGATTGTCAAGAAACAGATACATAATGAGATTTCTGAGGTAATTCTGATAAATGGCTGTGTTAACCATTGCTGTTCTTTCAGTACTGGCACCTTAGGTTAGATTTATTGCTCTTCTATTTAGCATTTTTCCCGCTTAGTTGCAGTGTCCACTTGCACTTGCCTACTACTTATAGTAAAGCTATTAAAACATGATGCAATTTGGATTTTAATACAGTTAATTGCAGATGCTAATTTAGGTTGAGAGGAAATGACTGGCCCAAGAACATCCATGCCTAAGGGAAGAAAAGATCTGTGTTCTTCCACTTTAGTCCATTACTTTAACCACGATATTATATTGGTTATCAGGTTTAAAACTGTATTTTTGGGATTATATAACATATACCCCATTTAACAATGTTCTGTGAGCTTCTCCTTATGCTGCTTTATGCTAGATCTTCTTAGGCACCTTTATAATATATCAAGCAGTCAGTTTATTTCTTTACACTCTTGTTATTTGAGGTGTTCTGTTCTCTCTCCCGCTTTTTAAATTTTATTTTGAAATAAAATGCCATAAATATATATATATTTGAATTTTCTTTAACCCTTCATCTCAGTAGTTTCACTCCTTTTAAGACCTGCCTCACTGAAACATTTATATTTATACCTTCTTCACAACAGGATACTTAGCATGTAATAGGTTACTTGGGAGCCATTTGCTTCAAACAGGAAAGCCTTATTGTCCACTTTAATGTTTGGATGGAGGCCTCAACAAACAGGAAGAAGACTTAGCAAAGAAAATTGACAAAGAAAATGCAGTTCTAATATTCTTTTTTGCATCTGTTCCCATCTCCTAGAAAAGTATCTTTGTGAACTTTAATTATGAGTGGAGAATTAATAGCTTTGGGATAAATAAGTTTCTAAAGTTTTGTTCCTAGCCCTTTAACTTTTCAGACATTGAAAAGTAGGTTAATATTAATGTGGGTTCCATATTAAGAACTGATTCTGTACAGACAGCAGACTTGTAAGGAAATAGATTTTCTGTTCGCACAATGGTCAACTTTGATCCTATCCAGGATTACAACAAGAACACATTTGCTTCTGCTGCATCACCATCACCATCCTTCAAATTCAAAATTAACAATCAGAATTAAGAATTATATAGACTGTACCTCTGTGCTGTTTGTTGTATCTGTGTATTCCTAATAATCTGTCCGCACAGAAAACACAGAAAATAAATTCATATGCATGTAAAACAATTGATAGTTTTGCTGCCAGTTTCAGTATCTGTGCATTTTTATTTTTTATTTATTTTGTGCAAGAACAACCCCACCCTTTCCACATTATGTACCTCAGAAATTGCTATGAATGCCCTCTACATCTGAATGAACTTTCTGTCCCATAGTCCCGTATAGAAAGACATCAAGTTCTCATATAATCTTGGGGTTGCATGAATCACAGTTTGAAAAATCCTGCTGTAGAGTTGCTAGCAATGTTGCTCCCTCTTTTTTTTTTAAAGTTTGTACACAATCAGATTTACACTCTAAACTTTCATGGGTCATCAAAGAACTCTGTATTGTTGATAGAAAAGAAAAACTATAGTTTAGGTTTTTATTATTTAAAATTTGAGCAAAAAGAGTGAAATTCATATTGCATGGTCTTTTTCTGCTTCCTTTGTTAGGGAACCAATGGATCTAGTTACTATGAAGATTACAGACTATCAGTGAGAAAAAGGTGTTTCTGCAAACATTTTGTATTAAACATTCAAACATTACAGTTTACAAATAATGATATTATTTTTAATATTAGCATTTCTTGGAACTGATCCTTGAATTTTTATTTAATTATAATATCAATGAAATTATAAGGGTTCGAAGACTGTACTATTAATTCTAGCCAGATGAAAGTTAGCTTCCATTTTGTAGCAGTAGAATAAATGGAGTGGGGGGAAGGTACTGAACAGTATTGCATTTGCCGGACTAAACTAATGAGGTATTTTTTGTCATTGACTTTAAGCATGCACTCAAGCAAATGGAAAAAACCATTATAATTTCCAGAAAAGAAAGGTACCAGAGAAAAAGGATGGTGGTATGGTGATAGAATGGTTGCAGTTGTTTGTTAAAATATAACTATCTGTATTTGTAATATTACGTATGGAGAGATTTCAGATCTCTTCTGCAGAATGTTTGAATTGATGTTAAAAGCCCTGTAAGAAAAAGAATCTTACATTCTTTTTTAAAAAAGAGAATAAAGGAAGAACTTGAACTGGAAAATTTATTAGAATTCCCATTGGGCTATAATAAAGATTCATTTTACACAATACACAGACGGTTTACAGTGGACAATTTAGTTTCCTTCCAACAATTATGAGTGAAATTGAATCTCAGGAAATGTTACTTTTCTCCAAAATTAGAAATAACAATAAAGATATCCCTGAAAGTTTATAGAATGGGTGAAGCTGGGGAGGAAAAAGAGGGTGGAGGGAAGAACTATTAGCTTTTATTTAAAGAATTTCAAATGGCTTATAAACAAAAGCATAGCTTTGTGCCATGATTAAAGATTGAACATTTTCCCCGCAGCTCTGTCTGTGTAGCATGGAGATAGGATTATGCTCTGTGTGCAGGGCTGCTGCTGACAAGACTCCAAAGAGCACTTTGTGTGTGAGAGCAATGTGGGCTCATCTTGATTTTGTAAATGGTAATTAAATTTAGCATGAGGTGTTTCTTTGTGAATAATGTAAAGCTTTCGGCTAGCCATTTGGAAGGCACAGCTGTGCTATGTTTACTTTTGCTCCTATAGCAATGATAAATCCTGTCCCTCATTATACAAAAGGAAGGGTGATACTTATCTGACAGGGCTTGCTAAAAGAAGGAAGTGTATGTGTATTCTTTTTTTTTCTTTTCTGTTTGTTCCTTTTTCTGAAAGCAAACAAAAGTGAGCAAGAGAGAGTTAAACAGTTAAAACTAATGACAGCCTAACAGATTCATTTCTGTTCTAATTCTGTCATCCATCCATAATAGTAAGCTTAATAATTCACACATGAAAGACTTAACACAGACTTTCTCTGTGTTTTACTATTTTGGATCAGAAAGAGAAAGAGTGGGAGAGATAATTATTTCATTCTGAGAAAAGTTACAGCTGCTTCTTTGGACGTGTCTAAAAGAAATTACATAGATCTAAACTCTCCTATAAAATACATTTATCTTTCAACAAAAGTTATGATTTGGCATACCAGACATAATCTTCTGTATATTTATAGGGAATAGTGCTTGCTCATCCGTATATTCTACAGTCATCTATATTTCCCATATAGTCTTCTCAAAAATTTGGGACAGTGTGGAGTTAATGAGAGAACTATTGCAGGATGGGAAAATTGACAGTTCCTCCTGTTGCCCTATATACAGAAATAATACATACGTATATAAAAGTCTTTTTAAAAAAAGATTCTAAACAAGATACAGCAGCTTCCACCCTTTGGGAATTTGGGAAGATAATTAAAACGTGGTTGTTCTAGGAAACCTATAGGGACTAAAGTGGATATCTGAAGTGGATATTGCTCTTCTGCAGTTTGTGATGGTGTATACTTTTATTGATGCAAAAGGTTTATTAATGATTATGTATTGTTGATGCATTGTTTTAGCCCTTGTTATGGATGGAGTGTGTATCTCACTTGGAGATTGTTCCAATTGAAGTGGCTGATAAGTAGTAAATAAATTAACAAATATACATTCACATTAACAGGTCCTCATATAATTTCTGTAGTAGGGCATTGATAGATACTCTTACTCTTCATTTCAATCATTTTTATGTTGCCTTAAAACTTCTGGACCAGTTACCATCCAATGTCAAAAGTTATGACATTTGAGGAACATAAGAAACAGAAGAGCTCTATTGTTGACAGTCAGGAACATTCTTAAAGTGGTGAAAATCATGCTTATTTTGTCAAAATATTTGGAATATTTGGTTTATCAGAACACTGAATGCCAATTTTAATTTATATTTCAGTACATGTGAAGATATACTTTTTGCATAAATACACGGCCTTGTAAGTAAACCTTATGCAAATTCCAAAAATAAAAGGATGTTTTTGTATCTGAGTAGGTGAGAAAATACCAACTAGCAATTAAATAACAAATCTGAAAAAATAAGCCTGTAGAAAAAATATAATTAGACTCCTGAAATAAAATTGCAAGTAGTAAGCAATACATGTATAGTGTATAGTGCCAGGATTGTTGTTTTGGTAGTCTTTATGATATTGCAGATGGTCTTTGGTGTAGGTATAAATATAGCATGAGAAAGGGATGGAAGTGGAGAGAGAATGATTATTTTTAATAATCATATAGATGCTATCTGACTAATATGATTTTCCAAAGATTTTAAGGACTACATTGCATAAAGGAAAAAGTTGACTGAGTCTGGGAATCATTACTCTAGACAAATTTCCACGCTGTAATATATAAAGTCAAGAAACTTATCTATATTACTCAAAATTCAACTTACTTAATTTCTTTCACAATCCTATTTTCAGCATGCATCTCAGGGTGCATATCTCTAACAGAAAGTTTGTTCAAGCTAGTTTTACATAAACTTAATACATCCTGAAAGTGGTTTTGAAATTTAAATGTTCCCGTGTATTAGTAGCTTAAATATACAATGCACTATAAGTTATTCTGGTTACTATATTGTTATTAGTAATTGCATAATTTGATGGCTGAATTAACTACTTTCATGCAGATGTTTGATCACCCAAGATTAGCAATAATGGTGTTGCCTAGTTTGGATAATGAAACATCATCAAGAAAACAAGCAAGCTCAGAGAGCACGAAGCTCAAGCTTGCACTAAACTATTTTCCTTTATTGACACTACTTTCAGCATAATAAGCATAGAAGTGTATAAGTGAGCAGTTTGGAAATATTTACAAGTAAATAAAATGCTCAATACAAGCCCTGAAGTGCACTTTTTATCTCAGTTTTAAAGTCGGTCAAAACACTTTTAGGTTGACCAATCTTGTTTTTCTCTCTTTCTGTTTGGGACTCTAAATACATACTTGCCTTCTCCAGTTTAATTGTTTTACAAAGGCATTAAGTATCCAGACTGATATAATGTGCCATTTTTATTGGGGATTGGGAAATACTTCTATACCACTTTCCCATTCAAAATCCTTTGTAGTTCTCAAATTTGTGATACATTTGGTAGAAGTTTAGAGATATTTAGTCAAACTCTTCCTTATGTTTCTACTAAGAATTGCATATTGGTAAAGCTCTGAAAAGTAAAAGAGTCCAATATTTACTTTTGAAAGTGAAGAACATGTAGCAAGGAACAAACATATATTAACACTATTTTCAGTATGATGCCTTGAGTGTTTTGAAGGTAAGCTACTAATTTGTGTTTGTCTGCATCCTATGATGTGAGACTCTATACCAGTGTAAAATATATGGTAATTGAGAATACAGTTTTTCAAGTTTTTTAAAATTTTGATTGGGAGCCTCTGAAGAATTTGTTATAAGATAGGAAGCTATATAAATATTTTAAATAAATAAGTAAAAATGGGTGTTTGTCTATTACAACTCAGCTATCATTGGTAAATATACTATACAATACAACTTTTTTCTTTGGACTGAAAAGACATAGCCCTCCTTGAAAGAGGAAAACACTCATTCCTTTTATTTGCTAATAAAGGGAATATATGTGTTTCTTATGATTTAATATAACAGAAGACAATATGGAAAATAAAACAATAGTAAAAAAAGGAATAAAAACAATAATAAATAATGCATATATTTGTATGTTACACTTGAGATCAATAGGAGCTGAGATCATAATAAAAGAAACAATATTACTGAGCAATTAAAATGACATGGCTAAGACAACCCTCATTCTAATGTATTCATGGCATTAATGCAAATACCAACCACATGAAAATACGTGGAATGAAAATTTTATTTCCTTGTATGAAGGGTCATGATTATCTGTTTTCAAAAAAGAGGAAAGTAAAGACCATAATTGTTTTTGTCCATAAAAGTCTGAACCTATTCTAAACATTCTTTTTTGTCATTTTGGTTGGTCCTAGTAATATTGTTACACAATCATGGGTTTTGAATTTGTTTCTTTCTAGTATAATGAATGAAATTGCTGAGTTTATAATTTATCCATAGCAGGACTTAATGAAATGGGTGAAAGAGTGCTGACTGCATGAACTCTCATGAGAAAGTCAATTTCTGGAAAAGACTAAATGATGTTACATTTCTCTTCATTTAATGATGGGATCTTATTTTCTTTCTGTTTCTTGATGTTGTTGTCTTCAGTTTCTGCCTAACGTTCTGAGGTTGAGTCCTACTAGTGCTGCTATAGAAGCCTTTTTTTGCAAAATTTTAAAATCATTCCTAATTTTTACAACATTTTTAAAAATAAGAGATCCTTAACAACTGCAAAAGTAGCCAATGTGTTTTAAAAGGATTTATCTTTTCCTTGTTCTTCTTTTTGACTAGAGGCTTCCTTTCTGACTGTTGCAAGTTCAAACTATAAAGATACAGGCACTGTGGAATAACACAACAACATGGGTTATTAGCAACAACTCTGTGTTGAGCGTCCTAGTCTGTTTGAAGGACTCTCTATTATATCAGTGCTGCTTCAGTGAGTTTTGCCCCCAGAAGGTAATGTAAGTGAATTCTGTACGGGATGTGAACATGGAGTTAGACTTCATTTTATAAGTGCACTTCCTTTCTTGTATCGATTGACATGAATGTGTTGGTGTTGTTCTACAGTAAGTGCCATGGATTTATTTATTGACTGTAGGACTCTGCTAAATCATCTATTCTCTGTTTGTAGGTCTCTCTGTGTCTGCTATCCTGTCCGGCACCATCCCTCTGCAATAAAAGCCACCTTGTGGCAATGCAGGGAAATATTTATAAACAAGTACCCAATCTGTTGGTTTGTAAATTTGGTTTCTTAAATTACAGGATAAGAAGAGCAGCACAGATACAATCCATTAAGAAATAACTAGGTGGGTGATTCACTACCATTTGTGTAAATGACATTAACTCTAAGCTGCCTGCACAATTTATTAATACTTCATGGGAGGAAAAAAATATTTTAATCTCATAATGGATGATGAGCTGTGAAATTGCTTCTGCAGCAGCTGGGCACCCTGGGGGAGGTGCTAGATTCTGCCACATTATGTAAGTTTCCTTTGAGATCTACTATAGTGTGCTAATCAGGCACCATCAAATGCTGAAGGGAAAGCAGTACTGTAGAGTGGAAGTGGGGTGCAGGAAGATTGTAATGGTCTTTTCTGCTTCTGGGTAGACAAAAAGGAGCTTGCTTTGCAAATGGTATAAATGCTGTGAAACTAGGATGAATTCAACTGTACATGACATGATGACATAGTGAAAAGGCTATTATTTCTTTGGAATAATATCTTCCAGTGTTATAAATTGTCTATGGGGTTAATGTATCTGATTTGTAGGAGAAAAAGTAATAAATTGGGATTAAAGAGGACTGAATTTGCTAGTAAATGAGAAGGCATAATCTTAACTCAGTTTGTCACTGAGAATGATACTGATTTATATATGAAAATTTTTAAAAATTGCAAACTGGTAGAATTTAGATTTTCTTGGACTCATAATCTGCAGGAAGTAAGTTAGAAGAGCTGCTGTTGAAAATGTTCAACTTAGAGGCTACGGGATCTAAAAGGATTTCTATGCCCTGCAGATCTGTTGAATTTCAACTACAAAAGTTTTGTTTCTTAAAGATGTGGTAGATATTAATGCCAGAAGGTGAAATACCACATATTTGAAGAGAGTCAAATAAGGGAAACTGTTCTAGGACTTATTTCTGAGTGTCAGAGCTCATGTAACTTTCAAATTTTTGACTGCTATTCTGAATGCTGGTTCCAACAAAACTACAGGCTTTTTCTTGTTGATGTTGTTTGTGGGGGAGGAATTATGAATTGATTTTGGACATAGAAATTGACTTTGCTGGAGCATATGTAATAGGAATTGAATAAAGGAAATGTGTAACTGATAGTTCTTTTAGTGAATGAATCTCACTGATATTCAATGCAATTAATCATGTCATTCTGGATTTGGATTTGAAGAACTATTTTTTTTAGTAGTTCTAATTGAGTTTTGTTGATCATTTCCACAAGTTGGTTCTTATAGCTCAGACAACCTTGCCATGATTTGTAGAATGACTCAGGCTTTATTTTTATCCATTTTGCTGTTTTGGGGCAGCATAGATCATGTGGAGCTGGATCTCATAATAATGTGGACATAATTGTATTTGGAACTCTCTACCTTTTTAAACAAAAGTCAAAGATACTGTGAAATCTTGAGCCAACAATTAGGTAGTGTTTGGGATTTATGTGGATTGATTGGTGGAAGTTCAATCCAGAAAAAATTAAATAAACAGTCTGACTTGGATCTGTTCTGTATAGATTTCCTACCCTCCAAAAGTGCATGTTGTAGTTTCGAGGACCTCTTAGAAGTTTTGATGTTGACAGTAGAGAAGAGTGTATCACTACTGGTTGACAAAGATTTTACATTTGTTGCCTCCTAACTCCTATGCAGTTTAATTCTGGATACATTCTGGATAGGGCTATTGTTTAGAAACTGTGGCTTTCTTTGCAATGCCCATCCATCCATTCCCCAATTCTAGAATATGCTTCATAAAAGGATGAATCAGCTTCTTGACTACTCATCTATAAGCTTACTGAAGCCATTTACATTTTTTAGATCATTAATGATTGCACAGATTAACTAGTTATTGCTCTTCTGTATCCATACATTTTGAAGGTTTGAGGGGTTTATTTTTATAAATCTTTTTCAAGAAGACTTCAATTTACAATCCATAGCCTGCTAATAATTGGCAAAGGATTATTAGTAGGGAGGCTGGACAAAATATTAATAGTAATCTAGTGTATTTATATATTACATTTAAAATTATGCTACACTTTTCAGTGTAATTTGCTTCACAGATGTCTGTTTGTATAATAGTCCCTCAATTTGAATAGTGACTTCTATGTAATACTGGTGTGAACTAACCTTTACACTTACAGTGTTTGTACTGTAATCAGGATCAGTGGCTTTTATCTGTAGTGTTAAAAAGGGAATGGTTGATATTAGCAATAGCAATAGCACTTATATACTACTCCATAGTGCTTTACAGCCTGCTCTAAGCAGTTTAGAGAGTCAGCAAATTTCCCCCAACAATGAGGACCATATTTTCTGACCTCAGAAGGATGGAAGACTGAGTCAACCTTCAGCCAGTGAGAATCGAACTGCTGGCAGCCAGCAGCAGTAGCCTGCAGTACTACATTCTAACTGCGCCACCATGGTAGAATCCTGGTTTAAGATTTTTAACTGACATTTTCCCAGGATTTTCTCTTTAAGATATTATAAGATATTTTGTTTTAAAACAAATTGGGATCATGGAACAACAGGTGGAAGTATAGAAAGAGAAAAAGAATCACACTTATGTTTTATTTGTTCAACCAAAGAGACCAATAACATTATTTCTAATGAGCGCCAAGGAGCTCTGAGATAAATATGAAATTTAAATATGTTGTAGGTAGTAGTCTCTGATGATTCTGTTCCACTGGGTCTCCCTTTGTTCTTCTAATGTTTACATTTATCAGATACACAAATGAAAAATGTTGGTTGAAAATTACAACAAGATTCTTCATTCTTTGATTACTGGAATTCAGCAACATAACTGCTATTATACACAGGATACAATGAATGCGGCACATTTTGGTGGTAATTGCAAGCTGGAAATCAAGGGTTTCCTGAAGTCTCTCTTGAGACTTTTGTGGGATTTTTCTGAATACTTCTTTGTAAATACATGTTTGCAAATTGTGTTATGGCATCCCCTAACTATTGTGGAACAATGAAAGGTAAGAATTGACATCACATACATAAAGTTGGTATTAGGTATGCCAAAGCAATCCTTTTCAACAATTGCCTATTATATCATATTCTATTTCTTGCTTGTAAATAAGAGTCTCTAAAAACATTAAATCTTAGATCTAGCCTAACCATAGTTTAGTTTTTCATTTTGGATTATGTACAATGTGACTTTGGAGGGACATTTTTATTCTAAGAAAATGACAAGCCAACAAGAAGCTGTAATTGCCCTGATTTTTAGAAGTGGTGCAATACTACAGATCTGATGTACTGCAAGACATGAATCAGAAAAATTCTATTAAAAAATCTCTTGAATGGCTGACACAGGAGTATTCTCCACAATGATTAATTTGACTTGGTCATTATGAACACAGACAAGTCTGACAAAATTGCATTTCATTCCCCACTGAATTCATAAAATTGCTGTACACATAATAAGAAATTATAGTCCTATGCTATCTACTACCAATATATTTGACAGGATTTCAGCTCTGGGAAAAATGGGGATGGGGGAAAGACCAGAAAAGGAAATTGGGAAGCAGTTTAAAAGCCTACAATTTACTATCTTTTGCTATACCTTGAATATCCCAGTTATTCAATTCAAATTCCCAATGAACGTTCCAGTGAAAGTCACTTTGAATGATTCTGGAAATAACTGCTTTATAATTCCCAGAATTGAAACGCAAGAGTTTTTATTTCTATGAGGCTATGTAACCAAATTGTGAAGGAAATACATATACCGGACTGAGAAAAAAAATGATTTTGCCAAAATTGCCTCTTTTGCACTTACTGAAACAATAAGCTCCTGCAGTCCTTTACAACAAATGAGAATATTTACTTCCCAGCTAAACACTCTTAGTGGAAAAACAATACTATGCTACTGTTGTTGACTTTTCTTGTTCATCAGCGACTTCACCAGCTGCCACAGAATTAAGGGAGACCCCGCAAAAATACATTCATTTGAATCAGTGTAATCGTCTGTATGTAGACTAGAACATTAGACTCCTCAAAGCAGGGAACCTTGAGAAGTTAGATAAAATATTATTCAGCACGGTGTAATTGTATTTAGAATAAAAAATTCCAAAGTCCTGAAATAAATAATGCAAATTATATCAAGTGGTGGTTGATTAGTTGTAGGAATGTTTAGATATGGGCAGTATAACATCAAAAGATACATAACTTTGGCAAAGTAAAACCAAATAAATGTTATGTGGATTCCTGTAGTGAACTAGAGCATGCATTCTATAGCCCTTGTGAATCTTTCCAATTTTGTGGAGGAAAGTACAAAGTTCAAAGTACATCCCTTTATATAAATTATACCCAATTCAATACCTGTGATTTTAAGATGTGGCTGGAAAAAAATGCTGCCTAAACATTGAAGAATCACTATCAGTCTGTGACCTAGAATTCATATTTCATTAAGCCATGTGTCAGCGTTGCAACAAACCTACATTCCAAAACTCCAAGACAAACATATCTCAAAAGTACCTTTGTTAGAATAGCACCTAGCACAACTGTGAAATCCCAAATCTAAAAGTTTTTGGGTTTTCCACAAATTTCCAAACTACAAATCAATCCCCCCTTTCGTCATCATCACACCACATGGCCTAATCATGATCCATCCAAAAGTAAGATCCTTATTTTATCCTGCGCCATACTAAATGAATTTGAACTAACAGAAGAATTTTATTTTGTCTACTTAGAGCTACTTAATTGAAATCACCACCACCACCACCCTTTCTCAGGCTATGTGGCAATGTGGAATATGGCTTTCAAAGCCGACACCATGATTGGTTTAACTAGGGTTCATTGAATGCATCACAATTGGCTGGGCATTCCCAGCTGACTTTCATGGCTAAGGCTGGATCAGAATTGATGTTCTCCCATTTTTTTTTAGCCTGGTGCCTTAACCACAAGACCTAATTAACTCCCTTATTATTAATGGTATGACACATAGAAAATATAATTTTTGAAGGAATGACTGTGGTGTTATGCAGCAAAAGTTGTGTGGCCAGTAATTACCTCCAGGAGAAGACAGAATGGGATGTTATATCCATCCTGTTCCATTTTACACTGACAGATGAATTTATATTACTTGGTCAGTTTTCCTTGCAGTTCACCAGAAACAATTTCTCTACTGCTTTCTCTCTTAAACTTATATTTGTTCTGAATGTTATTTGACAGGGCAAATATTTACCTCCAATAATGATGAAAATCTCCATCCTTCTAACTGTGAATAACATTCTTTGAATCAATGTTTGTCTGAAGCTTCCAGGATCCCAGCAGATAATCACAGTGAACATGACATGACAGAGAATTGGGGTCACTTGATATTTGTCAGGTTTCTAAGGAGAGCATTTTTCTTGAATTCCTGCCTGCCCAAGTAATGTTCTTTGTGATTAACAATTGCACACAATGTCTGTCTTGATGGAACTGTTCATCTATAGAATTGAAAGGATTTTTCATTTACTATCCATTTTACACGTGAGGAGTATTGAGGCATAAAAAGGGATTTGTTTTTATTGTTATTGAGCAAGAGATGACATGAATAGCCAGATTTGTGCAAGATTACATTAATTTGGAATTAAAGTATTCAGATGCAAAAGAGGATAGGAGTCACAAAGCTTTACAATGGCATGGAAGGAGTAATTTTGCAATTCCCACATGTTGCTCCGGAATGCAGATTGCCCATCTTTGGTCTAGAAGTTTTAAATGTGGATGTTATAGTTCTGAACGGCTGTCTCATCCATTTGCTCTGCTTCCTTCCATAGGAAGTACATAAGAACATTGGAGACCAGTAGTTTTCCAGAGGCCTCTCTGGGAAGCTCCCAGGCAGGACACAAGGATAGTAGCATTTTGTCATTCAGTGTTCTGACCCAACTGGTTTCACAAAGAGCAAACACAGACGAAGGCAGCAGCCCCACCTTTTAAGGTTTAATAACGAATTCTGTTCCTTTAAAGATAAAAGGCTGCTTTCCACTAATTAGCTCTGACAAGAAAGAGCCTTGCCAAGGTGTTTGTCAATGCTGCCAGAAACCCAGAGATAAGAATAAATTTACAAGATTCTCCAAATACGAACTAAGATGTCCACAAGTTGAGCATCACAGCTTCTTTGCTTTCTGCAAAGAACGATTTTTCAAACCTGGCTTTTATCCTTTTGAGGAAGGGGCCATTACCTTGCAGCCTTACTCCTGAGTTGCCTGTGCTGCTGTAATTGTTCTTTCCTCCGAGTAATCTTTCGTGCATGTGCACTTGGCATAGGCTCCTCAGGAACCTCCTCATCACTGCTGCCAGCCCCCCCCAATCTCTGAAGGCAGCAGCCCACTCCCTGATGGTCCTGGCCCCTCATCAGAATCCTCACTCTCCTCAGCCATCTGCACCTGCTGCCGCCTAACCACAACATTCAGTTACAGGTAGTCCTTAACTTACAACCATTCATTTAGCGACCATTCAAAGTTACAATAGTACTCAAAGAAATGAACTATGACTGGTTCACACACTTACGACTGTTGCAACATCCCTAAGGTCACGTGATGAAAATTTGGTTGCTTGGCAACCAGCATGTATTTATGATTGCAGCCTCCCAAAGTCATGTGAGTGTCATTTATGATCTTCCCAACTGGATTTGCTTAAAGACCTCATGATCCACTTAACAACTGCAGCGATTTGGTTAACATCCATTGCAAAAATTGTCATAACATTGGGATGACTCACTTAAGAACTATCTTGCTTAACAACAAAAAATTTTGAATCCAGTTGTGGTCATAAGCCACGGACTCTCTGTACTAGCCTGAGAACAGGGCTGGGATATGACAGGGTTAACTACCGGTTTGGGATTTACGAACTTCCCTGCAGGCTGTGAGCTACACACTTGTAAATTGTCATCAGCAGCTGCCTGCAGAGAAGCAGCCTTTGAAACAGCCCTCTTTTCTTGCTTTTCTAACTGTAGCTGTGCCTCGTTCAGCAGCTGAAGTTGAAAAATCAGGAAATAAAGATGAGGTAAGAGCCCGGGTGGGTGGGCAGGCAAAAACATCAGCAGACATAGAACCAGTTCTATGTCTGCTGCTCTTCAGAGCTACCGGTTCTTCAGAGGTGGACAGAACCGATAGAAACCCACCCCGCCTGAGAATCATAAATTATCCATTATGAAAATAATACAGAATTAGCATCACTGGTAGACCTTTATAAGGTTATTCCCCATTAATTTGTCAAGTTTCATTTTCAAACCCAAATCAGCCTGTGCTGAACTCCGTTATTATTATTATATGAATTACAGAGTTTGTTAATGTGTTGTATGAAGAAGTATTACAAAAGGTAGAAAAACATGCTATTATCCACTTTCTTCCCTTCATATATGACACTTGTCCTTTATTGTATCTTCAAGGGAATAATAATGAGTATGGTTTTGCACTTGTGGTTTTCCTACTACTAGAATATCTATACTGTTAGTCTGTCCCAACTCCAGCTGTGTTGAATTACATTCCCAGATGCTTTTCATATTGTTTACTAAAAGGGGTTGGGTTTTTTTTGCATGTATAAAACCTTGATTATATTTCACATCTAACTGTTTTCTGTTTTGTTCAGCGATCAAGAGTTGAGCCAAGTAAGGGAAACCCCACATAACTGGGGTGGAAAATGGAAGCAAAATGGGGTAAAAATACTTCTCTCCCCTTTGGGGGGAGGAAGTTGGCATGCTTCCAAACCAAGTGCTAGGTTGCATCTTTCCTTTTTAAACATTTTCTATGATAATATGGAGGCTAATATGTTTCTCTCTGCAGAAAATCAATATATTTAGACATGGTAAAATAATCATGTGGTACAAGAATCCTGGTAGACACTAAGTAGGTGCCAGTGATATATTGCTGTTCTTCAAAGTCACATTGGGAATTGCAGCTCTAGAACATGTATAGTAAAGATTTTAAGGTTTGCATTCTTGGATCAGGCTCTAATAGTTTGTCTTTATTCCTGCTGATTTTTACATTCTGTAATATGCAGTATGCAGAAAAGCTTTTGAAGCTGGTATAACAGGAGAGATTTGAACAAAATAAAGGCTTAGATTAAAGGCTCATGCAGCCATGTAGAGAGGATTAAAAGCAATATTTTCAGAAAGGCTTTTGCAGATGAACTTTTAATGAGGTTTTCAAGTGGAACTATTGCATTTGTGGTTTGTTATTATGACTTTATACTAATGGTAGACTCTGCACAGCATTTTATTGTTTTTTTGTTATTGTTTTAAAGCTGGCTGAAACATATACTACCATTAGAAGAAAAAAAGATACTTCATTAAATTATCAACTAATTGTATCAGTAAAAAGCAGATTGAAGTACATCAGTAAAACCCTGAAGAGAATTCAGTGTATATCTTTTAGGAGTCCCAGTGAAAAGGATCTGCAGATAATTATACCTTCTTAAAGGTAAATCTATAAGTCAGGCCTTTGTAAGCAAACTTAATGTGTGGGGAGGATCATATTGGCAAAAGTGGACTTAATATTAATTAAGCAAAACAATATATGTATGATATGTTTCCAAGTCACATATAAAAAGTGTTAATAGAAACCTTGTGATATCCCTCTAAGTGACATTGATACTATTTTGGATTTTTGAAACTTTTTTGGGTCCTAGCAGCTGGAAAAAGCTACACAATATAAACATACATCCCATAATCCATTCACTACAGCCATTTTTGTCTCTTTCTATCTAGACACTTACAAACACACTCAGGAACTTTAAAAGAGATGATAGACACTCCTTTCTTCTTGGCCATTATGAGGAAATTCGCTGTTTCTCTGCTATGTTGGCAGAGAAATAATGATCCTTTAAAAAAATTGCTGGGAGAGAAGAGAAAAGAAGAAAAATGTCCTCTCCTCAAAAATCATTACCAAAATTGTTGTTTCTGAAGTATTAGCAGTGGGAAAATGGCAGATATGATTTTCGCTACCTAGCAGACAGCCGATCAGTTGGATGATAGAAAAAAGTTAGGGCTCCACATACTCTGGCAGGTGGCCAGGAGAGTGGTAGAGGGCCTCTTGTATCCTGTGGTTACCCATATGGAATCTGAGTAGTGACATCATGCATGCAAATCTTTCTATGCACCAGATTTTCTATAGGTGTTATTAGTATGCATCTCTCTTCACCATTCCTTCAATCAGTCAATTCGTTATTATCTTCAGTGACCAGCATTCCATTTAGAAAAGCATGAAGGTTAAATCTTACCAGTTTTTTTAAAAAAACACACCAAAATATTATAAAATAAAATTTGATAGAAGAAATATAATGATAAAATAAACAGCCATGTTGAAATGATTTATATAATTAATGGTGATGAGTTTTACAGACAGTGAAAGAAATTGAATTATACTGGGTCAGCTAATAAAATATATACAATCTGTGCCACCTGGAAATTTAGTTAATGAATGAATTAGCACTACTTTACAGCTTATGTATCATCTTTGGGGGCTGCTCAAAATGCTTCTCCAGAATACATAATATAAGTTATATGTGTGTTTGTCAGAATCTAAGCGGAGATGATTCCCCAGGTAATTCTTGCTTGCCTCAATCTGTGTTAGTGGCATTGTGCAGCACAGTGATAACAGCCAAACAGAATTGTTTTATTGTAGCCCATTGCTACAAGTGACAGGGAGAACTGTGTTTTTTGTCAGACATATCTTATGCAGAGTAGATCTATACATTGAAAAAACTTAGTCTGGCTTGAAATTTGCTAATTGCTGGTATTCAGCATTTTAAGTAAAAATATATTGCCCTCTATATTTATGACTATATCTCCTAGGTCTATTTTGTTTATTTGAATTGACATCTTAAATATATTGTGCATGTAGTTTTAGATAGCATTATATTTATGTGGCACTTGATTGCATTGTGGATACTGTGGTGGAAGCCAGATTAATGGGAATTCTCTTTAACAAAATAATATTTTGAAATATCAGTACTTTTCAAAAATAATTAAAATCCTTTCTCTCCTAGACAGTTATTTACTTCCTGTTCTCTAGCTTGCATTTTTCTCATCCATATTCCATGCTCTCTATATAACACAATTTTTTTTACATCATAGGGTGTATTCACACATCAGTAACATGCTAGAAGCTGAAGACAACATTGGAGAAACACAGCTGTATAGACATGTACATTCTTAGTGCTCTCTTTCTTTTTTTATCCACCTTGCTGCTGATTATCCTCTTCTTCTCTTTCCTTCCACCTTTCTCTGCATTGTAAACTTTCCCAGAGAGCTAGATTTTTCCTAATGGGTCCAAAATATGAGAATTTGGGCCTGGATATTTGTGCTTCAAGTGAAAATTCTGTGTTGATATGTTTGTTTTCTTAGCTATCCATAGTATTCTCAGTTCTCTAATAAAACAAAAGATAAAGTACATTAATAAATAAAAATCCAGAGTATAAAAACTCATAACATTACCAAGATGGGCAATCTAGATTCAAGTCAGTTGAGCTGGAAAAATGGTACTTTTCGGTCTTATCCCCTTCATGGATCTGGGACACCACTAGTAGGTTTAGTTAGGTAAATATTCAGATGGATTGACTAGGGATGGAATAGGTTATCCAAAACATACTTTGGCACAAAGCCATAGAGAGCTTTATCATGCAAGGCTAGCACTTTGAATTATACTCTGAAATGTATTATCAGGGCCGATAAGATAGGTGTAATATATATTGCAGCAGCAAACATCAGTCAATAAGCATTTTGAACCAAGAATGATTTCCAGCCAGTCTATAAAGGTAGCACTTAAAACACAGAAAAACTAGAGGTGATTTTGTTCCCTCCAGATTACTAGAGGAAAATAAAGATTGGTGGGCCAGTGTTGCCTGCCCTATTTTACTTATATTACCAGCTAAACACATTTTCTGTCTGAAGGGAATGGGGCCATAGTCTATAAGGATAGAGGAAATGGACTTAATGGACTTAAATTACACATTAAATTTGTCATTTAAATTACAAACTTAGTAGCTTGCCTCATACTTAGGCAATCTATAAAATACCTTTATTTAAAATTAGCCCAGAGGATTCCTTTTTGCAACCTTTGTGGATTTCAAATCATCTTTTGATTTGATTCCAAGGAACTGGATATGGGAAGAACTAATAGCATCCTCAGTGGCTAAAATATTGTTCCTTCTTAACCAGACTCTTTATTCCAAGACCTCACTTAATATATTTCCTGGAGGTTATTTTTCTGGAAAGGTAAGGCAAGAATATATCCTAGTACTCTTATTTTTCAATATGTAAATTAATTCAATAATTCAAGCTCTGAGGTCTTCTGATTGTCACTCTCCATAGCTGTAGATTGGGCCACTCTAGCTTTGCTATATGCAGACAACATAGCAAGTTTGTCTGTCTGAGAATGAATGAGAATGAAACAGGCATTGAAGTCATAGACTTTCTTTTGCCTAAACAACAAATTGTAACAAATCTTCAAAAGACTATACAGTGTTGTTGTTGTTTTGCACTATGTATTCATAAGATGGATAAATATCTAATTAACGGAACCCCAAAAGACCAAGTGAATACTTATAAACATCTTGGAGTACAATTCCAGGCCTCCTTATCTTGGACTTCACATTTATCAGGGCCAACATAGCTCCTCAACCATCTACAGATTTCTTCCATTCAAGGGGGCACATTTTATTCCTGCAGCTCTCAAGGTCTTCCTTGCTAAGGTTATTTCTAAGCTTCTTTATGTTGTTGAGATTTTCACTTTTAAGCCTTGGAAGCTAACCAAGGTGCATCAAGAACACTGCCTTACACTTAGAGACACGTTTAGTTTCCATGGGTGCCAATGCCTGGTACTATCTTATTAATTTCCAGTTAAAATTGTTATTTTTTTCCCTGGCTCGGGTGATTTTTCAGACACTATTTTAATTCAACCTGGCTAATAAAAGTTATCCCCAGACTCTAATCTTTTCTGGAAAGGTTCTGTTTATTAGGGTTTGAAAATGCCAAGAACCATAATAAAGAACTTATCTGGAATATTGATATACAAGCCACTCCAAACCTTGTATTCAACCCCATAGTTTCAAAATTGTTTTCAGATTGGCATGTATCAACCCCATAGTTTCAAAATTGTTTTCAGATTGGCATGTATCAACCCCATAGTTTCAAAATTGTTTTCAGATTGGCATGTATCTCACTTCTATTATAACTCTAAACTGTTATTGGGCATTCACCTTGGCCAGAGGGGACCCATCACTTACCCACAATCCTATAGGGGAATTACAAAGCATCCCCCTTCAGCAATGTATATGCAAATATGGAGACATTTCTGTGGAATTCAAAAACCACATATTCCTTTGTTACTCTTATTACAGGGAATATTGAAAGACTTTCATTTGTCCCTTTTTAAAGAACTACCTTGGTAGAGAATGTGATGCTGATCAATCACTTCTTCTGTCCTGTCAGGACACTGATATATTTGTCCAAGTTGCCTGTTTTTGTGCCTCAATTTGTATTCCCCCACTATGATTATAGATTAGCACTAATCTTGGTGATTTCCACCACTATTACTGTTACATTAGTTTTATTTTTGGTGATTGTAGTGGTCAATGATCTATGCTTCTCCTTACTGTATATTTGGTAGTGCTATATAATTATGATTGCACGAATAGGATCAGAACAAGGAAATGATAGCAAAATCCAAAACCATTTCACTGTTTTAATTTAATAGTTTTCAAGAGATGATTATTATCTTACAGATTTGTAGATACCAGTTGAAAACTAAATGCATATATCTAATCAGACATATTCCATGTAGTTTTATTCATTTTAGTGGATTAAGGAAATTAACTCCCAACTATCTTAAATCAAAGATATTAAGTACCAGAACTGCGAGAAATGGGCATGATTCAATTTGAGATTTTAAGGCAAACCAATTAAATTTAATCTGCTTTGAGATTTCAAAGAGGGAAACATTAGCACTTCTTCAATTACATTTGTTGTCAAAATGAAATGATTGTTTTGAGAACTGAGCCATCAAGTTTTAGGTTGAAAATTTACATAGAGCTCCAGTACTAGTACAGAGTCATAAACTAATGCATTGATCCAACTGTTTCCACATTGACTTCACCATGATTAATCAGCTTTTCTTCGACTGTATTGTCCATTAATACAGTATTTCCCTCTTGTAATTTCAATATCAGTTGAAATCAATTATATGCTAGGCATTTCTCTGGTTTATTTGCAAATTCAAAATTTTGACCTTACGTAATTCATTTTTATTTTTATTTTACTGTTAACATGATGTTGTAAAAGTTTAATCTGTTAAAACATACTTATCTTCTGGAATATTGAAATTTGTTGAAATGTTGAAATTTATTTTTTTCTCATTCAAAATAGCCTGTGTTTTTTCTTTTTTAATTCATTATTATGTTGTTATATAAAATAACCTCTAATAAAAACTTTATTTTCATCCCAAATCATTTTAAGTCAATACCTTTATCTACATGATTTTTTAAAAATGTTTAAATTTAAATTTACAATTTTCCACCATTGCATCTTTCTGTCCCCATCAAAAAGAACTAATTTTTTAATAACCCAAACTTACAATATTATGATCTAAAATTGTCTTTGGTAATATCTCTACTTGAGAAACATCAGTAGTCATGTTCTTTGAAATCCAAATCATGTTTTTATTTAAGGGATAATTTTCCATCATCAAAGTCTTAATCCCATTGCAGCCCAACATCTGCCATGCTCATCAATCAGTACAAGTTCTGGTTGTACTTGAGGATTTGTATACAAAACAATTCCATTTCCTTTTTTGTCTTCCTGTTGAAATACATTATTCACCCAATTTTTTAAATAAATCAAATACCTTATGTCCTTTTTTTCTAATGTGTCTCTTGTGAGCAAATTACATTGTAATTTTTTTCAAATAATGATTTCTTCCCTTTTGAGGAGCATTTGCTACATTTATATTTCATGTTAACTATTTGTAAGCCATAATTAAATCAAAAATTTTCTAAAAATCAATATATATAACACCTAGTTCAATGTCATCCATTTCAGTTTCCGGTTAGAATTTTTGTATAATCTCTTCTGATGCCGCAATTAGGTATTGCTTTTCTAGAAATTCTCTTGCCTTTTGGATTGAATTCACTTGAAACCTCTGCTGTTTAAATGTAAAAAATATACCTTCCAATTTGTCCCATAGAAATGGAATCTTTTTCTGCTTTAGTTTCCCATCAAAGAAAAAAAAAGTCATTTCTCTTATGAAAAAAATCTAATCAAATAATTCCAAACAAAACAAAAACAAGTATTATTAATCTATTATTAATCTTCAGTCTTCTGTTAAAAAGCTGCTGCAAAATGTGATCCCTTGTCTTCTTTCTGACAAATGGCACCAAAACGTTGGAATATTTCTTAGTCTTGCAAACCTTATATTTATTTTGTATATTTCTGCTTCTGTTTCTTCCAATCCCAATTTAAAAAATACTACAGCTTTAGTAATCTTTTCTTTAATATCTTCAACTAGAATCCTCTGTGATTGATCTAAATCTCAATCAAAGTTCTTTTTCTCTTAATTCAAATAGACCCAGATCATCTAGTTCTCTTTCCAACTCTTAGTCTATAATTTATGGTACTTCTTACTCTCTGAGGGTTCCCACATTGTCATTAATTTGTTTTATATCCCCAGACACCTATTCTACTGAGCTTTCCATCTTCCATCCATAACTTCTTTCAACCTCTGTTTCATCTTTACATGTCTTACATGTCTACCCAGTCTCTTTTTTCAAAAGCTGTCCAAATTATTCAGCTAGGTTATTGGATAGTTGCTGAAATATTTTCTGAAGCGAATCTGATGTAATTCTTCTCTCTGCAGGTTGCTCTAGTCCTCCTCTGTCTTTATATACCTAGTCCTAGTGGATCCAAGTTTTGTCATTCTACATGTTCCTATCCATCATATCTTTTATTCTCTGTCCATATATCTAGCCTTATTGTAATCCATAATAATGAAGTATTCATTTAAAAGACCATAAGAAGCTAGTTTGGGTTATAAAAGACCAATGCAACTTAAACTAAATATTTCAGAATTAAATCTTTCTTCAGCTCGAAAGTGTTCTGCTGATTTTCAGAGCATCAAGAACTGCCACATTTCGATCATTCTCTGAGCAACTAAAATATGCTACAACTCTTTGGTTATCTATGGTTGGTTATTTGGAATTCTTGCTCAAACCTTTCCAGACCTCAGTAGCTTATGTGACAGAATCAAAGAACAAGGAGTCTTAAAATATACCATTATTTAAAGTCATACATTCTCCATCAATAGTTCTCATAAAGATGGACTTGATGGCTTAAATTATGGTATTATTTAGTAAATAAATTATTGTATTAAATAGTTACAATACATAAGTTATTGTATATATTAATATTTAATTAAAACAAGTAACAGCCAACAGACTATTTTAACTCACTCAAATATGGTCCTTCATATTATTATAAATATATCTCAAATAAGTAGTCATTGCACTGAAGGAACAGAGATTCCTCATTATTTAAAACAGTATTGAATGGAAAAATGTATATAAATTTTGTCCATTACAGCTAGTCCTTGATTTACAAATATATATTTAGTGAATGTTCAAAGTTACAACAGCACTGAAAACAATAATTTATGACAATTTTTCACACTTATGATGTTGCAACATCTCCTTGGTGATATGAACAAAATCTGGACTCTTAGCAACTAGCATGTACTTATGACAGTTGCAATGTCCCAGGATCATGTGATCACCTTTTGCGACCTTCTGACAAGCAAAATCAATGAAAAAGCCAAATTCACTTAATCACCATGATACTAACTTACCAAGTGCAGTGAGTCACTTGAGAACTGTGGCAAGAAAGATCATAAAACGGGGCAAAACACACTTAAACAATTGTCCTGTTTAGCAATAGAAATTTTGAGTTCGACTGTGGTTCTAAGTCACGGACTGCCTGTACTAAACAGGTTTTAGAGAAAAAGTATGGGTTTTTTAAAAAAATATGAGAAGTTGTCAAACTATCTTTTGTTGTGTTTTTATTTTAGACATACAATGGTCAGAATGAAAATAATGAAGATTATGAAATCCCTCCTATTACTCCTCCTAATCTCCCTGATCCATCCCTCCTTCACTTGGTGGATCATGAAACTGGATATCATTCACTGTGCCACAGTCTCCCCCCAAATAGCCTGATACCGGCATATTCCTACCAGAATATGGATCTTCCTGCTATCATGGTATCTAATATGTTGAGCCAAGATGGGCACCTCCTGTCTAGTCAGCTGCCTACCGTGAGTAATATTTTTTTCTATTATTATACCTCATTTTGCATATTTCTACCTTTCTATATGATTATTCCAAATACAATGGAATACAATTTAGAAGAGAGGACCCATTTCTACTTATTCCTGAGATAAAAATATGTTTTGGATTTGATACCTTTTAAAATTCAAGATTCTTAGTTCTGTGCAGAGCCCATAGTTTATTTTAAGAACCACCATTAAGTAACTAAGTATTTCTGTTTTGCTATCCCAGATATTTTTGTTAATCTGTCATCTTGTATATTGTTTTGCTGACATAATAACAATATGCATACAAATAAAACCTTTTATGAATTTATGGACTAAATTCTACCATGTTGGTTCAGTGCTAGTTGGTAGATACATTTTTTTCACTTCTCAGTCTAGGGTTGTTGTCTAAGAATGAAGTACCTCAGCATAATAGCCTAAAAGTAATAAAAAGAACATTGATAAAACAGAAGTAACACAAGCCTTTAGAACTGATCGGAACTCTACATTTTTCCTCCCAGTCCCTTCACTGTACCAATGGTCATAAAGTTCTCTCTGCTGGCAAAATAAAATCAGGGTAAATTGGCAATGTTTGAAATGCTAAAAAAACAAACTCAAGTCCTATTGTATATTCAAATTAGTCTAAAATAAAAAGTTTGAATTACTGTAATATGAAACCTTTGAATTAGATGCTATTCTTTTGCATAAAGTAGCAGCATAGGAATAATTTGTTAAATTTAAGAAAAAGATGGGTCTGGAACAGAATTTTTTAAAGAGCTTGTCCAGAGCTAAGATAAGAAAAAAAACATGTTATATCAATTTCAGTTGTGGCTTAATAAGCAATATGGAAATTACAGGTTTAGTGTATGAGAAAACTTAATGATTATGGCTTCAGAGAAAATAGCTAACTTGGATTCATAATATTTTATTTAAAACATTTAAATTCCACTTCCCTAATATTTGGTGACTAATAATAAAAGAAGAAAGCAAATTAATTATAATAAAATAATAGTGTAGAAATGGGGAGAAATAGAATAATAAAATAGCCCTGCATGAAATAATTCTAAATTATCTTATTATCAAATGAAACGAATGTTTCCCTTTTTGGCATACGCTGATCAATATAGTATAATACGGTGTGGGAAACTTTGGTTTTACTGACTGGTATTGGGAGATTTTATCTCTCAGTCTAACATATCTTTAAGAATAGATGGTAGGAGTTCACCAAATTTATAACAACCAAATTATAAATAAACAAATACACATAGATACATGGATAAATACATGTATAAAATATTTACAGATTATATCTTGGAAAAATGCTTCATCTATTAAAAACAATTTTTGAGGAAGGGTAGTATCCAGGGTATTCTGGAAAAAGAAAGAGAGAAATTGCTTACAAAAATTAGCAATAAAAATAGAATATAAACCAGGAGAAACATGTCCTACCCCCTCACTAAAGTCCCCTGCATTTTCAGAGATTTCAATTTTTTATGTCTAATTGAAGGGATTCCACTGATACTTACTCTGTCATGGCCTTCTCCCACTCAACAGATACCTTTGTGTGAAATCAAACATTACTTTATGCTCCTCTTCAGCCGAGTTGATTAAACCATTCATTTCTGAGACAAAAGAGTCAATTTCACATGAAAGATATTTCCCTCTCAGTTTAATTTAAAGCAAAGACCCAATGCCTGACCCCTATTTTCATAACATGATAATTTTGTTCTACGTTGATTGTCTCATTTTTGAGAAAAGATATTGCACGTATAAATCAGTTTCTAAAATATCCAAAGAAATGAGGAGAATGGGATTTATTAAGCATTTTACACACATATGAAATAATTTATTTTGGAATAGTCCTTGGGAAATGTTCTGTAGTTTATGGGTCTGTTTTATAAATGCAGTATCATGACAATAAATCAGGACTGAGCTGCAAGAAGATAAGAAGAGGGCTTAGTGTGTTATAAGCATAGCATAGGGATATTAAGATTTGTTTCCCCCTTATAATGAAAATGAAAATCGAAAAGAAATCTGGGGAAGTCCAAGTTTCCCAGCTGATTGTCAGTGAAGAGTATTTTATTTTAAATGGTGCATCTGGAGTGTTGACATATCCCTAAGGTTTTCGACTGCAAAGAGGGTGTTAAGGAAGAAAATTGTCTTTCTATTTTAAGGCCAAAATAATTTTTCTCCCTTTCTGTCAAATATCTTTTTCCAAACCATTAACATTTCCATCCCTGATTAAATGTCATGTCACAGTAAATCAGCCATTCGTTCTCAGTATTTGCACCATATGTAGGCTAGGCAACATATCTCCCAGTAAAGTATATAGAAATTCTCCAAGAAGCATTAATACAATATGTATTTTATTTATTTATATACTCTTTCTATTTGTTTTAATCAAGACAGTTTACAACAATTAAAAATAAAGTATCAAACAACAACAAGGATTACTACACAATTAACACAATTAAAATAAAAATCAAACTCAGTTATTAAAACAATAATTAAAAGATTGTTGAAACATTTAGCATGTTTTTAAATATAGGAAGAGTGCCAAATATCTTTTTCCGCATGGACTGGGAGTTATTTTGGAGAATGCTCATTCTTGCATACCAATACTAGAGCATCTGGTAGTGGAAACGTATTCAAAAGGATCATTGTCACTGATCTAAACAACAGATCAAGTTTATAACGGGAGAGATAGAGAACCAGAATCTAAATCATTTAGAATTTTAAAGGTTAACACCAGCACCTAACACAGTTGTGTGATACAAGATTGGTAAATTGGCATACCTTTTAAGAAACCTGAACCCTGTACCATGTACTGGTCAACAGCTCTCAGTCTTTCAAAGTAGGCAAGGCAAGAAAGCAGGAATCACTAAAAGTCTTGGAATGTACTCTAAAGCAGGGGTGTCAAACTCGATTTCATTGAGGGATCCCTCAGGGTTGTGTTTGATCTCCGGGGCCAGGGTGGGCCAAAGTGGGTGTGGCCAGTTCAACATCACTCATGTCGGGGGTGCCTGTGGTAGAATCTTGGTTGTTGAGCAAAGCTGTCACTAAGCAATACATCACATGACCACTTTACTCAATGACTGCAATCCCGGCAATTATCCTTGCAGTCATTAAGCCATCATGTGGGTGGTTAAGCAGAGGGAGTTCCAAGTAAAAAACATGGGGATGCCTTAGTTGGGCAGGAGCTTTGGGAAGCCAAGCATAAAATGCACATGAAACACTTTCCCACATACACAAAGGGCCAAATGCCTGAGAAGTTTCCACACAGTAGCAGTTGCCCTCTACAGTTGTCCTGCACAGTGCAGAGGAATCTCTCCTCATGAACAGCCAAATACATGGGAAACCCCAGTTCAGATCCCCCCATGCCCCATCACACTTCCTGCCCCGCATTCCATCATGCCAGCTGATCTTCACTATTTCCTTTGTCCCACTGAAAGCGGTGGTGGTGGTGTTTCTGCCAGTTCAGAAAGAGGCAGTGGTATACTCTACTCTTCCTCAAGGAACCAGTTAATCTGTACATTTTCACCCAATCCTTAATCTTCCACTTTTAAGGAAGGTTGGAGAAGGTGGTCAGTCTCTAGCTTCAGAAGACTCTGATGAAAGTGTATTATCATCCCAGATAGGATTCAGACTATTCCCATCTACTATGATATCATTCTTGATTGTCTGAGGTTGGGGTGGGGGGATACTATTCTGAGGTATTTTTTCTCTGAGGCTGTTTCCAATTGGTGTTGGTGGGAGGGGAACAGTTGAGCCCTGCTTTATGGGATGCCTCAGGAGTACCCCACCTTTCTGCTTTTCCAAATCCATATGAAGCTGCTGGGGATGGTAATTTGTTTTGTCTATATAGGGCAAGGTATGATCAATTTGCAGATTAAATCCAGTTAAATATCTCTGCTCCTGACTGCCCAGGTGAAAGAGTCAAGCTTCTTTCACGGTGTCTAGAGCAGAGGTTTCCAAACTTGGCCACTTTAAGACTTGTGGAGTTGAAGTCTTAAAGTAGCCAAGTTCGGGGACCCTTGGTCTAGGGGCTCTAAGGATCTGGATAGCAAGAACAGGTTATGGCTTAACTCTGCCAAAACTTCATTGGTAAGAGATTTTCAGATCTCCAGATCTGGGAATTGGAGGTTTTCCATCTTTCAGACTTCATGTGAAATATGGTGATTCTCCTGGACTCACAGTTCCTGGTTGAAGAGCAAGTGACAGCTATAAGGTCTCTGTGCCTTGTGTACTAGTTACATTTATTCCTGGACCAAAGGTCCCTGCTCATAGACACTTATGCCTTAGTTATTTCCCATTGGCCCACAGGAATATGTTCTATATGAGGTGCTAGGAATCAGGTGGCATAAACATTAAGCAAACATACAAATATCTTGAAGATCATCTGGAATTTTCAGTAGCCCATTTCATTATGCCTATGAAATACCACTATTTTGTGTTGTCAGCTTTAAGAGCCTACATAAGACCAGATTAACTGAGGGACTGCCCTCAGCACATGCATTAGAACAACATCCAGTTGAATGTTGTGTTATGATGCTTGGTCACTATTTTTGTATTTTGTATTTATATATTCTGTATATTTTAATATTAATTTATTTTTGTGTTTACTGTTGTATGCTGCCCAGAGTCTTATTGCTTGAGTTTTGTGCCCTTAACTAATAAATAGACAAATGGATAGACAGATAGATAGATAAATAAATAAACTTAAAATACCTGAAAAATTTCTGGTAAGGAAAGTTGTCCTAGTATGTTGACATTTCATTATATTCAAATTATTTTGCACATTTTTGTCTCTTATCCTACCTTCAGAACATTGCACACTAATGAGTAAATAATTCTCACAATAACTCTTATGTAAGAAGATAAAATTATTGTTCCACTTTTATAGACAGAAACTTAAACACACTAGCTGGCTTAAATATAGAAATGCTTGGGAACAAATAAATGAATAAATGATACACTAGTAAAAGTTGGAATTATACCCATTGATTCCTCTACTACAAGCTGTTTTGCTAAAGGCATTATTTTGCCTTCCACTGAAGTTCACTGAACTGCACAGAAGTAACTATAGGTTATGGTAACTGTTGTAAGAAATTAAATTTATAACTCCATGAACACATGTGCTGTTGTTTATGTTAGCATATGCTGTTGTAAACTGCCAAAAGTCACTTAGGTGAGTGTAGAAATTTAATAAATTAAAAAAATACCATATGTAAAAAATTGGTCTTAATCTCAGTTTTGATTGTCAATTTTTAGTGATGAATTTTTAGTTTATTACTTTTGATTGCTAAATATATAGATACTTCTGAGCTTTTCTTGTAGATTCACTAAAACTAGAAACTGAAAGCAATTTGAAATACATGATAATAGAACTAAATTCTGATAGTATAATGATGTTATTAAAATCCAAGGAAACAGTAACTAATTTTCTGAATAATGGGAACACAGAAATAAATATCAAGAAAATTTTGATTGTCTAAAACAGAATAAGTAAAAAACAACATTATTTTAAAATGGAGCTGCACATAAAGAAAGATAGGAAATGCAGAATAAGATAATAACACAATGCATGTTTAAGTTAAATTTGTGGTTTGGTGTGAATTGAGAAAATGTACTTTATGATCAGATGACAATCCAGAAGTGGAAACTGTAAGGAAACTGTTTTTTCTGAAATTTAAATTGAGAAAATGTACTTTATGATCAGATGACAATCCAGAAGTGGAAACTGTAAGGAAACTGTTTTTTCTGAAATTTAAATTAATCACTCCTCAGAACGGCACACTAAATTTCTAGAACTTGCTGAAACACATGTAAAAATAAATAAGACAATCATTTTCATTTTCTGCCCTTTTCTCAGGGAATTAGATCTAAATCATGGTTTTCTTTCATTAAGTATTAAAAGGAACATGGTGCCTTGTGTGGTTTGGATGCTGGGATAGAGTTGGTAAGCTCACCTTTGAGACCCAAATGCTGCTGTGGGGCAGGACTGAGCTCCATCCTTCTCCAGCTCCTGCTAGGGACATGAAAAGAGCCCCCAACTGGATGTCTCCTAGTCAACAGTGATATCACCAGCTAATCCTTTCAATCTAAAAGCGCCTTGGCACTTCTGATACAAGTGCAAGTGTTAAACCATGGAATGTAATTTTGAAATATGAAGTCTAAGCCAACAAAGCCATTAGTGGTGAATACTTGCATAATCTAGCAAGCTACCAGTTGCTGAGTTCTTTGCTGATTCATAATGTGCTTGGTTTGGTTTGGTTTAGCATGATGTGATTCATATTTGGGGCTTAGTGTGTTCCTTTTTTAAAACATGGCATTAAGCTCAGCCAATTGTGATTTATTCAAGAACGCATAGCTAAATAAACTTTGGTTTAATCAAAATGTGCACACATTTGGGGTCTTTGAAACTGACCAAAATTAATCCAAGTGTAATAAGTTAGGCACTCAGAGGATTCTGAAGTAAGCTCTGGAGCGTCATGACTTAAAAGTGAAAATCATATTCAATGTGGAAAAAAATTACAGTAGTATGGAAAAGGAATTATGCATGAATGAACATGTCAGATTTTGTTCAAAATATCTCATTTGTTCAAGCTATCAGACATTATTTTTACAATTTGTGTCCCAATTACTTAGTTTTGTGTAAACCCAGATAAGTTAATGGAGATGTGCAGCAAGAATGTTTGATGGAAGTGTATGTTTTGTTAATTTCTAAAATTTCCAGAGGACTAAAGAATTTATATCCTACTTTTTAGTTACTTCTCTACACCTGTGCAACCTTTCATTCCCAGTGACTGTGAGATGAAGAAAGTTAATGTTGTCTTCATTAAAGGGAGTGCAGCCAATCCTTTGACCACATCCTTCTGTACTGGTTAAAAAAAATAACGTTGGTTCTATAAATACTCTGCATATACTAGGTTCTCATTATGAAGGAACAAAGTGAGGAGGAAATTCACCAGTTGAGATGCAGCCACAGATGTTAATGTGTTTCTTTTCTCTTCTTGAGGCCTTGCTGATATTGAATGTAACTACAACAACAGAGGAATTATTCTGGGCCCACTCAAGTTTATTTTTAAGATTAGCCTTCATGGCCCTGCTGCACATGATGTTCTATTACATGGCATTTATAATACCTATGCTTTGTTAGAAACAGCTATGGGGAATGTGCTGAATTCCATTGATATCTAGTATACTAGAGCTGGGAAATGTTAGGGACTCTGCAAACAGAATAATTTTTGTTAAGCTGGAAAATGTGCATTTGACTTTCCTTAATTAGATTATTTGGGTTACTAGATATACATAGAAGGCATAGAAATGGATCTTGCAGAAATACAAGAAATACCAAAGTACAACGTATAGCATGGATGTTTAGCATTCTCTGAGCTTTGCAAATTTTCCCCCAAAGTTCATCTCTAATTTTGCAGAGCATACAAAATTACATTTTCAGTTTCTAAAAATGGGATACAAGTTCAACAACAAACAGCACTGCAGGACTTGAAAAAAAACACCCTTTTCTTTTCAGCCTCTATTCAGGCATCCTGACATCTTTTCTCTCTTTATTTTACACAGATATCAGACATGGTATTAGAAGCCATTCTCCTCTAGGTTCTGGAGGTGGGGATCTCCACCTCTTTTTAATCCAGATTGATTTTTCCAGATGAAAGGAGCTATGACATTTTAATAGAATTGGTTGCATGATCTCAACAATGGAGATATTTCTTAGAGAGAGCAACCATGTGAACCTGCATATGTTTTTTCCTCACTCATCCCTACCTACCAGAATTTTTAAACTAATCAACTTTATCTCTGCCCCAGAATTAGAGCCTCCAGAAAGGTTGGAGTGCAGGGAAATAGGCAGTAGATTTGCAAGATTAAGTTAGATTTCAATAATAAAAGAATTCATCTCAGGTCTCAGATGGATGTCCTCTAGACTGATTCTTTGCCTTTCTTTATGCATGATGTATAGTTGCTTTATAATGTTCATGTATATGTTCTCTTTCCTTTAATGAAATATATATTGCAATAGAATTGCAGGACCATGGGGAAATGTTTCAAATTTTGCAAGCTGAATATTCAGAGAGCTTTAGTGGTCAAGAGTAACAGCAGATGTCAACAATTAAGTTTCATCTTATCATGTTTGTCACTGAGCCAATATTGTTTCTGGTAGGCCAGATGGTTTACTTTGGCTCCTCCTTTCACCAATGGGACTCTGGGATTCTGTTGCAATGGGTTTCATTTTTGATCTTCCCCCTCAACAGGATTACATGATGGTTTTTATAGTAATCAATTTATTAATTAATGAGGTATTTATCAATTTATTAGGACAGTACTTCAGGTATCTATACTCTTGTTTCTTGCAGAATTTGCATGTAACAATTCAGTACATTCATCGATAGGCATATGTCTTTTTCAAACAATCTATGGCTACTATTCAACATCTTGCTCTCCCGAACTCTGGCATCTGCTGTTCTTTATGCCTTCTACATGAAAGACAAGTTGCTCAGCAATCTCAAAGGAACATCTAGATTTGTCAAAGTTATAAGTTGTATACAAGATGGCCACAGGGCACACACAAGCAAGTTTGTAATGGATTTTGGTATAGCTTTCAACCAAATTTTACCAGTCTATTTAGAAAACTAGGGTCAAATTGTATTTATTTCTTCCCAGTTATCCAGCAAATTAATCCAATTGTCTTTTATTTGTAATTGCCTGCTTCTGTGAAGATTCATTCATCCTTCCATTAAGTATTGCTAACAATTCTTTCCTTTTCCTCCCTTTACTGGTGGATAGGGAAAATAACGGTGAAATGGAATATACTCTTGTTTCAAGATGCAGGAAAAAGTGGTTGGAACATCTGATTCACTGGAAAGGCAACTCTGAATCTAAAAGGTTCAATCTGAATTCACAGAATAGGAATCATTCCTTTGGATTATTTTCTATGAATGTGTTTTTAACTTTTGACTCATTATTCTTTCTAATGTTTAAAATACCCTAAATCTCAACTTAAAAACAGAGCCATGATGCAATGGTATGTGAGAATGACATTGAGGAATTAGGGGAAGAGATGCTGCCTAGAAAATGATCAGACAAGGAATGCCTCCCTCCCACTGGCTTAATGGTTGGAGGAAGAAACATAATTGATCAGGCAATTAAAAGTAGTGGCAGGAAAATGTATCTTCAGACTTACAGCATTCTGTTAATGTAGCCTTATAATAAAGTGGGATTAGCTCACCTAGTCCTGTATCCTGTCTAGTTTACCTGGATGTGGGGGGTGTTACATATGACTGACTTTTGTTCAATATATTACAGTTGGATGACTAATATTTAGATGTTCCAGACTATTAGCCTTTATTGGTTTTAGCTTGGCATGTTACATGAAGAAATAATTATTTCTTTTACTAAAGTTTTGCATTTTATGTAAATAATCCTGGGCATGGTTATTTATGGTCATTCATATCAGCCAACCCAGGCTGTAGCCTTTCAAAGAAGGCAAGGTCAAGAAAGGGGCATGACAGGGAGTCTAGAAATGCTCTTTATGGCTGTAAAGTAGAATTGCAGAATCTTGAAAGCTTGTCTGTACCATCTTTACCAAACAAAATCAAGGCAGGGACTGAGAAGTCTTTTCTGAAATTCTACCCTTAATAATGCATTCATTCCTCATCAAGGTGAGGTCCACATTCCTTCACGAAGACTAATAAAGAAAAAGAGAATTTTATTTATTTGTTTAATATTTATTTACTTATATCCCACCTTTATTATTTTTACAAATAACTTAAGGTGGCAAACATATCTCCCTCCTCCTACTTTCCCCACAACAACAACCAGTTGAGTTGAGTTGAGTTGGACTGAGAGTGAGTTCACACAGCTGGCTTTCTTGGCTAAAGCAAGACTTGAACTTTCTAGACTGGTGCCTTAACCACTAGACCAAACTGGCTCTATCTGTTATGTCATATTATATGTTAAGGAGGCCCTGCAATAAGCCAGTCAGTGGCATAGATTGAAACACCATTGTATTTGAGGTCATGTGTATGTAATAGTATCAACTTCACCTATGTAGAAATATTGCCTTTTGGACAATTCTATTGGTGCATAGTTAATGCAAATTGTATAATAATTGTTTGTTGCTTGTTAAAACATGCCCTGACACAGTCACTAGGATGAAATTTAGAACAGCTTTTTAATGTGACTTCTAAATGTAAACTAGTGTTTGCAGTATTATCCAGTATTATCCTGTTCCCATCTTTATTTTAGTAACTTGTAAAAAAATTATGAGCTGACAATATTTCCCCAATTTATATAGCAGTTACTACATATATTTGCTTTAAAAATAATAAATAATAAAGACAATGATTGCATTCATTTTAGTTTTATGTGGCGACTCCTGGGATTTAGCTTATGGTATTATTTTATTATCACATTTTGTTTTTAAAATATGGCTCAGAAAGGACGTTCAAGCAGTATAGACAAAAGCTTCCATCTTCCTGTAGAAACTAAAATGTTGTTGCTTTTCTGAATTACAATGTTTAAAAACAACTATAAAGTGCCATGAGAAAAAATTACCATGTAAATATAGCAATAGTCCCCAGGCCTGTTGCTGGTGTCGGCTGCAATAAAGCAGATCGTAGAGCTACTCAAATCAAGCTGCAAAACAAATTGAATTCCAAATTAGCAGCCTTATGAAAACAAACTGAGGTAAATGTTGATCACTGAGCATGTGAAATGTAACAGCAGAAACTGTTGACACAGGGACAAGCGAACAATTTTAAATGTGCTGAGCTTTCTCTGTAATTCTGTGAATTGGACCTTTTCTATTTCAGTAGGATTTTTTAAAATCTGATTTTGTTATAAGGTGTTTAATATTCTGCTTATTAATATTTCCCTATTTAAACAACTAAATGTAAGTCAGTAGAAAGGAATATTTATAATGCAATCAGATTCCAAGCTGCTTTTCTTTGTATTAATCGGAGGCCAGTTGGCAATCCTTTGCTAGTGTTTTTGTCAGAGGCAATAAATGAAAGAAATATGTCTTTTTAAATTTTATAAAACTCAAAGAAATGGTTTTAAACAGCTTTTCTTCACCTCCTATAATTATTTATTTTCAAACAGTCCTTCAGGGTAATGTTCCGTTTTCTTATTTCACACTCCTTTTTCTCATAAATGAACCATCACTTCAATAAATCATTATGAAAACAGAGACTAACACAAACCCTGAAAGGTTGAAAGATTTATGTAACACATTTATGTTTTCCATTTTCTCATTCTGGTACTCTGCTGCTAAAGCTAAGCTAATAAAAGCAGCTATTAATATTTCTTGTTGCCTAGCAACCACAGAGAGGGAGTAATAGCTATAGCTAGAAAAATAGATGACCGATAAGGAAAAATTCAATTCTTTTATTATCTCAAGGGAAAATGGGCTTTTACTGGAACATTATGATGTACGAGTACAAAGTTGAATACAAAGGATTGTTCTCATTTTTTAAAAAATGAACATTATTTTACCTTTGCTAACTCTCTTTAAGTTGTCCTCCTCCTTTTCCAGTTTAATTGAACAACCCCCACTAATATTCTCATTGTAATTAATTTGGCATATTCATTTGGAAACTTCTTTCTCTCTCTTCCCTCTCCCCTTTTTTCTTTTAACATAAGGAGTATACAATTATTTGATTGTACTATTTTTCTCCAAGATGAAATTTGCAACATGGCATCGGATCACTTTTACGTGTTAAAAATATGTCATCCTCAACAACAGAAATAAATGGTTGAATAAAATTATTTTTCAGTGTTTTGCTATGCATTTAGGTTGAATATCTTCTAAGTTACGATTTACTTGATTTAAGTCACTTCTGTAAACTATGAAAATACTTTTGTTGTATTAGGAACATGTGTACAATAAACCGGGGGATGATATATTCAAAATATTATCACTTATTGGCTCATGAAAAATGTTGGTTTTAAAATTGCACAGAATTGCTATTTAAACCTTTATGTACATATAATTTGCAATTTAATCCACAATTATCACAGGAGATAATTAAGAAATGAATTTTTTCTCTCCACAGTCACTCCATATATTTGGTTTTTATTTATTTATTTATTATTAAATTTATATGTGTGGTACTATTTTCTAGGCCACAAGTATATTCTTATCAGAATGCTGAAGTCTCATTGTTCTGCTGTGTCAGGAGACTTCAATGTACATGATGAAACTTCCCAGGAGTTGTTCAGAAAGCTGTAGTTTCCAAATCAGGTTATGCCCGACTTCACTCATTTAGCAAAGCATGGTCTGGATCTGTTTTTATCTGTGAGAATGAAGAACATTTCAATTGCTGCTATGAGATTTAGGCTTATTTCTGTTGCTGATGAGATTTAGTCTGTTTGCATTTGGCATTTTTTATAGCAATAGCACTTAGACTTATATACTGTTTCATAGCCTTCTCTAAGCGGTTTATAGAGTCAGCATATTGGCCCCAACAATCTGGGTCCTCATTTTACTGACTTCAGAATGATGGAAGACTGAGTCAACCTTGAGCCGGTGAGAATCGAATTCCTGGCAATGATCTGAATTATCCTGCAATAGTGCATTCTAACCACTCCATCACTACCTCTGTAGGTGACTCCAAATTCTCCAAACAAATAAAGAGAATCAGTTCTTGATGGCCAGTAGATTTGAATAGTTTACTGCAGTCTATTGCGGATCTGAATTTTATTGTAGTGAGTACTCTCTATCATATTTTATTTTTGTCAAAAGATGCTCAAGATGTTTCTTGAAGCTTTGGGTCTGATCTTTGCTTAGGGATTGTTGTTTCCATTGAAAAAATATAGGTTAATTGACCTGTAACATGAAAGCACAATAAGGTTCTCTTCTGCAGAACTTAAAATGCAAAAGCTTTATTTCAAAATGGGGTCTATATTTAGAAATAAAGCTTCTGGATTTTAAATTCTGCAGAAGTGAATCTTTTGTTGGTACCATACAGAGATAGTCTTGACAGAAACCTGGGAGATGTTTCTTTGATAAATGCTGTGCTGCTCTGATATTTTTCGCATTTTTCAGTTAAGTTGATATTTCAGTTAAGGAATATCTTATGAGGTACAATAGTAGGGAATTATCATATATTGTGGTTCTGACCCAGACACAAAAACTTGCCTGAAGCAAGTACAGCAGTGGTTGAGATTATCTTGGAACATATTCTCTATTTGTTGAAATTATTCATTGTGTATATTATTGTTATTGTGTATTTGCATACCCAATTTTTCCATTGTATATACAGTACCAACATTCTTAAATTGATGCCCTCCAGACATGTTGCAATCCAAGTTTATAAAGACCATGCAACATATCTGAAGATTTTGTATTGTGAATCTGAACCAATCACTCTCTCTCAGTCCAGCTCATTTCACAGGGTTGTTGTTGTGGGGAAGATAAGAGGAAGAAAGTATGTTGAATATGTCTGCCACCTTGAATTATTTATAAAAATAAGGGAGGGAGGGAGGGAGAGAGGGAGGGAGGGAGGGGAATATGGAGAATATTTTAATAAGGAATTGGAAAAAGTGTTCAATAAAAATATTTTGTTTAACAAAGCATTAGTTTGAATGTATAAGAATGTAAAAATGAATATTCTTCATAATTTGCCCTTATCTAATGATATATTTTTGCAATACTAAGGGGTGTTTTTCAACTGGCAAAATAACCTCATCAGTTTAATGGTATTCATGGATAGAGTTATTGTTTGCCTTAATGATTGCCTTTTAGTCTGCTATCAAAATATTATATACACTCATAAGTCATCTCTGATATTCAGAATAATAATGCCTGCTGCTGTTTTTTTTTACCTTGCACACATGGTGGAATAAATATTGTATTTTGCAATCTATGGTATTTCCTACCATTAGGCATTTGCAAAACAGCATTCATTCACTCTTGTTGTCTCTGTGCATGTGTATTTATCTATTTGTAGTAGTTTAAAATATTAGTGATTATAAATGCAAAATATATCCAGAGCAATTATCAGGCCCATAAATAAGTTGTCTAACACCAATGAGGAGGTTTACTGGGAACAGAAGCATGTACATATTAGTAGTGTAATTAAAATATCAATTACACTCTGTTGACAGTTTGCCAAATAGCTGGCTTTTGTGCACTGTAAACTTAATCATTCCTAAATCTGCTCAGAAGTCATTTTGCAATCCTGGAAAATTGAACTGGTACAAGATAATAAAATTTCTTAAGGCACATTTCCAGTATACCTCCCTTAATGACTCTGTGTTCCAACTGTATGCTGGATATTGTATTCTGAAAATTATTATTTTTTAATTTACACATTGTACCATTGAAAAATACTATTTAATATCAGCAAAAAGAACTTGATTTATTTTACTTGTACTTCTTTTGTTTTCTATATCAGGTTGTTTTCTATATCATCCTGGTATTATGTTCAATTTTGGTATTCTGTAGAAGGACGCAATATAAATAAAAGATGATATAAATTAGGAGCACTGTAGCAAATAAAAACTGGATTTCTAAAGTAGAGGAAATAAATACCATATGAGGGAGCTTTAGAAAAGTAGCATAATAATATAGATAAAAAAACAGTTAGAAAGTTATTTTATTAAAATAAAGCATGTATACATATATAGTACAAATTATATTATATACAGTATATGTGGAATATAAATCAAAATACATAGATAAGAATAGTGTATTTCTCAAATCCTAAATATGCATACATGCATGAATGGATAAATAAATATAAACATATAGTATCTTAGCTAAGTTTCATTATATGTTTGGACTATGTTAATTCTAACATTATTTTTAACATTCTAACATGTTTTAAAAGAAAATATTTAAATTACTTTTGTCCAAACCTAGCAACCTATCCTCTGAATATGATGCCAGATAAATGAATAAATTATGTCATAATAGAACTTTATACTTGATACCTGGTGTTAACTGGATCCCAACAATGGATCAAGTTTGTTTGCTTGCTTAGTTTTTAATACTAGTGGTGCAGAACAGAAAGCTATTTTATGCAACAAGGAAATACATGCAGCCCTTATGTTTTGTCAAAGGGTGGGGAAATAAGGAAAGCAATTGTATATACAGGTTCCTCCAGCTGTGCCAAAGAGGTGCGTAGTGGCATGTGAAATCAACATCATCCTATTTTTGGACAGTTAGGTAGATGGTTGTGAAGGCATTCCTATGGCTACACATAAATAACTCAGTACTGTTAATGGTTTTTAGAAGCATTTTTAAAAGTTTCCCTACAATTTTTTTTTCTTTTCACCTCACTGCATAATTTCATTGCCAAAAGAAACATAAACACCATTTACTTTGTTTTTGTTAGAATCATTCTTCATTTTTGCAATAATACTTAGCTGTTAATAATTACCACTGCCTGTGGCCTTCAAGACACACTGTGTTCTGCTTTCTCTTAGTAATTTATTTATATTTTTTCTTAACCTATGTGTGAAGTGGCTGCTCCATGGAAGTGGGATTTTAGCCCACTTTCTCAAGTTCTAGGAATTAAAATTGGAGCTATGCTTCCATATTCTTCTGGGGATCTGTAGTCTTTTTTTTTTAAAGTAATTTTTTATTTTAATTTCTTTAAATACATTTTTAGGTGAACAATGTGGTTCCAGGTTTTTAAATCAAACATGACCATAATCACAGATACAGCTTTCTTGTCTGATTTCACATCATTATCTATTACCAATTTCCCTTTTTATATCTCATATATCACTTTATATCATTCATTTTATTCTTAGTCATTCTCTATATTCATTAATCGTATATTCTTGTATTCATCATATTTGCAAATTTTATCAAATCATCTCATTCCGTTAATTTTTCACAGATTCATCTTAATTTATATCATCCATTGTTTTATCCACATTTAATATTACTTTTGCCACTGTTGTATGTATCTATATATTTCATGCACACCCTTCCCTCTAACTTCATCACATTTATACAGGTTGTATTTCCATCTTATTTCCATTTAGCTAAATATATAAACAATAACAATATAATCATTTTTTTCATATACCTCATTACCTTATTCAAGTAAGTAACAAATTATATAATCCAATAAAAATATTATCATATACTATAAATATATATATATATATATATATATATATATATATATATATATATATATATATACATACATACATACATACACACATA
The DNA here is from genome assembly GCF_049901715.1 of Pseudonaja textilis. Lineage (NCBI taxonomy): Eukaryota > Metazoa > Chordata > Lepidosauria > Squamata > Elapidae > Pseudonaja > Pseudonaja textilis. The sequence continues at coordinate 32,592,753 of NC_141992.1, read as the reverse complement.
TATATATATATATATATATATATATATATATATATATATATATATTTGTTTTCTGAGGTTCATGGTATTATATGTGGATCTTTGGTTGTTGGGTTTTCTCCGCGTAAGATTCGAAGTATCTAGGCAACGCGTTTCGATGAAGTCTCATTCATCATCTTCAGGCTTCTGTCTCCGGCTCTGTGCTTTTCAGAGTAATGTGAGATTGCAGCTGCTTCCTCCTTTTAACTGCCAGTGGGGGGGACTTGATTGGGTGGGGCTTGGCTGTGTTCTGATTGGGTGGGGTGTGTCCCCAACCAATCAGAACACAACCAAACCCCTACCAATGAGAACACACCCCCACCCAATCAGAACACAGCCAAGCCCCCACCCAATCAAGTCCCACCCCACTGGCAGTTAAAGGAGGAAGCAGCTGCAATCTCACATTACTCTGAAAAGCACAGAGCCGGAGACAGAAGCCTGAAGATGATGAATGAGACTTCATCGAAACGTTGCCTGATACTTCGAATCTTACGCGGAGAAAACCCGAACAACCAAAGATCCATATATATATATATATATATATATATATATATATATATATATATATATATATATATATATGTTTTCTGTCAGGTTCCACCTGGTATTTTCTTCCTATCTTGCATATTAATTTCTTATGTCTTCCATATTCATTTATATATCTTAATTAATAAACCTGTCTTAAGATCTTATTTTCATATCTATTCAAATTAAATTGTTAATCCTTATTCTAATTGTTATTTTATATATCTTTAATCATATTTCTCTAACAAATTATTCCAAATTCCTCAAAATCTGTATATGTATATTTTTACTACTTGAATACCCCTTCATGTGGAATCCCCATCATTCCCATTTTTAACCATTGTCTCTAACTCTCTTTACTATATTAATTTGTCTCTTCTGAGCTTGCTTTCCATTCTCCATCATTTTTTCATCCTTTCTCTTAATCATTCCTTCTTTCACTATTTTCTGCTGTTTTTTCCCCCAGTTATCAAATTTTGTCTGCACTTCACCTGCTCTTCTTTCTGTAGTTTCCTTTCCTTTTGTTTAACCTTCAAAATATTTCCCCTTTATTTATTACATCAATCATTAACATCTTAGCTTTAATTTTCTTTTTTTAACAACTTAGCTTTAATTTCCTTTTTATTCTTTTGTACTATTTGTTTGCTCTATTTTGCTGGTTTCTCTTTTATCTGACCCCTCCCCCTTCTGTCTTCTTTTTTCTTCTATTGTTTGCACCATCATTTCTGAACTTTCCTCTATGCTCTGTATTTCAGTCCATAGGTCCAAGATTCTATCCCACATTTCATTCGCAGCCTGAAGTTCCAACCTTATTTCTTTACACATTTCATTCATCTTTATTTTGCTCATTGTATCCAATTATTCAATTGATATATATTTTTATATTATTTAAAACCAGTGTTTTTTTTTTATTTTCAAAGTCAATGTCCTCAAGTCTTTCTTTTCCAATTTTAATCCATCTGCTCCTTTTCAAAGAGTTCCAGACAAAAAATAACCAATAGATCCAGGGGTAATGTGTTCATATATTCCTTCACTGTTTAATTTTAATATTTCAGCTTTCTGGTGTCTTGTCACAATATACTACTTTTTTAATCCTTATAGATTCACACTTTAATTAGATCGTTAGTCTGAAGATGTTAGGAATGATAGTCACCTAACAGTTGGGTTGGCAATATATAAACCAGGATAGTCATTTCATACTGTTGTATCTTTAAGAGAATGCTGTAATTGTGATTGGCTGAGGTTCCTCCAATGTCCATAAGATGGAGCCAGAATCCTGGTTTGTTCTTCTTGCATTTCCTATTGCCTTTTGCCTGATCGTCATTCTGCTTGGATTGCTGTGAGTCTTGCAAACTGTTAGCAAACTCCGTTTACTGAACTTTGTTTATGATACTGGACTTCATTTTTGGATTATCCCTGGACTGATTGTATTGAATACTACCTGCTTTAACCGTGTATGATTTGGACAGTTTGTTGGACTTTGTTTACCCATTTACAGGAAGTAAAACCTACATTTTACTATTCAGTGTATCTGTATGCTGGTTGTGTGTTATTCCTCACCACTCTCACTACGTTTCCCTGAGTGCAGTCATTCTCCTAACAGGGAACACCTCAGCACTGGTTATGGGCCCAGTTCATACCAAACTCAGATAACTGAAAGTTAGTGTGAATACGTAGTACCGTATACAGACAGATGTTTACTGTTTAATTGTGGGTTACTGTCCTGGTAAAGATGGCACAAGACCCGTCAATAAGTCTATCACTGATAACCCAGTTGGATGGAATGAACTATGTTTCCTGGTCTATGAAGTACAGTCTACTTCTGCGTAGGGAAAGGTTATGGGATCCACCGGATGTAAATGCTTTGGATCCAAATAATGAGGATGATGCCAAAAAGTTAGCTGACTTTAAAGGGAACAACAAACGAGCTCTTTGTATAGTTGGACTAACACTGTGTGACCAGTAGCTAGTCCATATTCGTGGAGAAGAGTCTGCTGCTAGGTGTTGGGAGAATTTGAAGAGGATTTATTTTCGTGACAGTGTAGGTGCACAGATACATCTTACACGTAAACTGTTTAGAGCACGTCTTCTGAAAGGTGGAGATATGTTATCTCATTTGAACTTCATGAAAAGAACTTTTCAATAACTACATGAGAAGGAACTGATTTTTTCAGAGCTACACCAGGTTTACATTATTCTTTCCTCATTGGATGAAAGTTATGATGATTACGCATCTTCACTGGAAGTCCTGACCAGAAATGAACTGACATTAACTGAAATAACAGGACAATTATTAGAAGAGGCAAGAAGAAGGCTGGATAGAGACTAACTGAGAGAGAAACAACCACAAGAAGAAGATTTGTTTTCAACTGCCTATACTGTTAGGAAATATATTTCTTGTGGAGCTAGGGGACATATAGCTAGATTCTGTAAGAAGGGAAAATGACAGAATACTGGTAATCACCAGAAGGCCAAGAAGAATGTTAATTTAGCTATGTCTAGCAATTCATCTGTAAACCATGATTTGTGGGTAGTTGATAGTGGAGCATTGCAGTGCATTACTAGAAATAGATTCAGGTTTGTAAAGATGTCTACGAGTAAGCAACATGTATCATTGGCAAATGGATGAAAGCATCTGGTGAAGGTACTGCATATTGTTCATGTGTAAATGAGCATTTATCTATGTTATATGTACCTAAACTGAAATTCAATTTGTTATCAGTAAGGGCTTAAGTTAATATTGGTTATGTAGTAACCTTTAGGAGAGATAACTGTATAATAAAGAGGGTAAAAGTGTTACTGCTACTTTAGAGAATGATTTATATGTGATACATGATGACCAGTTGCAGATGGCTAACTCAGTTTATAACAATGTTAAGCCACATGATGAATGTATACATTTACTGCATAGACGTCTAGGGTACATTAATTTCAAGATGCTGAAATGAACTGTTGAATTGTCAGAGGAGTAAAATTAAAACCCTGTAGCAAGTACTTAAACTGTAATGCCTGTAATCAGGAGAAAAGCAAGGTTACTCCAGCAAACAGATTGAATGGGTTTAAGACCAAAGAACCTTTTTGTTGGGGTTGTTTTTGCTGACATAATTGGTCCTAAGAAACCCAGTTTGGGAGGTGCCTGCTATGTTTTGAGTATAATGGATCATTACTCACGATACAGTTTCTGCTACTTAATGAAAAACAAAACAGAAACATTCCAACATTTCTTTAATTGGCTAAAGTTTGCAGAAAGAAAAATTAAACATAAGGTAATTAGTTACTGATAACGGGACTGAGTTTATTAACAATAGATTCCAAATTATGTTAAAATTGGCTGGTATCGAGCATAAGCGTTCTGCACCTTACAGTCCACAACATAACTCGTTTATAAAATGAAGAGGGCAAATGTTACAAGCCATGGCTCATACTATATTATCTGATTCAGGTTTGCCTGAAACACTGTGGGGTGAAGCCATAATGTGGTAGCAACCATGTGTTAAACAATGTGGTTAACACAACAACTGGTGAATTGCCTTTCACTCGTTGGCATGGCAGAAAACCAAATTTAAGTTATCTACACACATTTGGAGTTCCAGCATGGGTGCATATTCCCTCACAAGTAAGACTGAAAAGGCAACGTAGAGCTAGGAAATTATTTTTCATAGGTTATGAGGCCAACCATAGATCATTTAGATTCTGGGATCAAGGCACAGCTAATATTTACTGTAATGCTAGTGCTAAATTTCTTGAGCACATTAGATGGAATGAACTAGAACAGGAATCTAACAATGATGTTGTCATCGACACTCAAGTAGTCCCTAACAATGAGACAGTTAAACCACCAAAAACCATTAAAAAGGAAGAACAGGCACAGGAGGAGGTAGAAGAACAGGAGCAGGTGGAACAGGAGAGTCCATCAGTAAGCCCTGAGTTACCTAGATGTTCAACCCATGTAACATGACCACTAGATAGATATCGGGCTAGTATTGTATGCCTACAGTTCCTACCAACTATAATGAACTGAAACTGTATCCTGCTAAGGATCAGGCTGCTTGGCAGGAAGCAATGTATAAGGAACTGAAATCTTTACAAAGTTTGGAGGTATATGAAAATGTTAGGTTACCACCAGGTAAACATGCCATAGGGTGTAAGTGGATTTATAAACTTAAAACAGGTGTAGATGGGACTGTTACCCATAAAGCCAGGTTAGTAGCACAAGAGTTTGATCAGTTAGCCAATGACTACAATGAGGTGTTTGCACCTAGTCTGAAGGCTACCACATTACGAGCAGCATTAGTGTGGGAAGCTAAGAATAAATACACAATAAATCATTTAGATGTGGAGATGGCATACACCATTGTAACATACTATATATTTAAAGAAGCCTTTGGGTATAAAAACTGATAATAACACTGATTGCTGGAGATTAAAATCTTTATGGCTTGAAGCAATCAGGCTATGAATGGAACCGGTGCATAGTGAAGGAATTAACAAAGATAGGTTTTGAGCTGGCATGGCTGATCCATGTTTATTCAAAAAGGAAAGTGATGGTGTAATTTCATTGTTGCTGTTGTTCACTGATGACATAGCATTAATCACTAAGACTGAGCAAGAAGCTACTGAGATTATTTCACTGTTAGAGAAGAAATTTAAAATAAAATATTTAGGAGAGGTTAAACAGTATCTTGGTTTAAAAATAGATAAAACTAGGGGAGGATACAAAATCTCACAGGCAGATAAAATTAACCAGTTACTGAAGAACTTTAAAATGGAACTTTGTAAACCAGCTAAAACACCAACGAGCCAGGAGTTTAGATGTGCAAAGACCTGTTTTTGATAAAGACATTTATCAATCATTGATTGGTAGCTTATACTATATTAGTAATTGTTCTAGGCCAGACATAGCATATTGTGTCAACCAATTAGCCAGGTTTAATGCTGAGCCTACTGAAAGGCACTGGCAAGCTGCTAACCATGTGTTGAGATATCTTAAACAAATAATGCATTATACCGATGCAAGTTTTGCTACAGACGTAACTACATGTAAATCAACATCAGGTATTGTAGCATTATTAGGAAAGGTGTTAATTGGATGGCAGTCTATTCGACAAAACATCTAAGCTTATCAACAATGGAGGCTGAATTCTCATGTTTGTCTCTATTATGTACGGAATTAGTATGTTTTAAACAACTATTGATTGATATGGGGATTAATGTAAAAGAACCTATTGTTGTATATGAAGACAACCAATCAGTAATTCAGATGGCTTTCAATCTTGCCGTAAAGACAAGATCAGACCACACCGATGTAAAATATCCAAATGTGAGACAATGTGTTCAAAGTAAAATGATTAAACTGGAGTACTGCATGTCAGAGAATAACACTGCAGATCATTTTACGAAAGCCCAAGGCACTATAAAACATAAGGCTTGCTGTGAGGAATATGGACTTAAACTGTAAGGTTTTATATATTGTCCTACCCAAAGGGAACAATGTTAGGAATGATAGTCACCTAACAGTTGGGTTGGCAATATATAAACCAGGATAGTCATTTCATACTGTTGTATCTTTAAGAGAATGCTGTAATTGTGATTGGCTGAGGTTCCTCCAATGGCTATTAGATGGAGCCAGAAACCTGGTTTGTTCTTCTTGCATTTCCTATTGCCTTTTGCCTGATCGTCATTCTGCTTGGATTGCTGTGTCTTGCAAACTGTTAGCAAATTCCGTTTACTGAACTTTGTTTATGAAACTGGACTTCGTTTTTGGATTATCCCTGGACTGATTGTATTGAATACTACCTGCTTTAACCGTGTATGATTTGGACTGTTTGTTGGACTTTGTTTACCCGTTTACAGGAAGTAAAACCTACATTTTACTATTCAGTGTATCTGTATGCTGTTTGTGTGTTATTCCTCACCACTCTCACTATGTTTCCCTGAGTGCACTCATTCTCCTAATGGGGAACACCTCAAAAGAAGAGATATGCAAAAAAATTCTTTTATTGACAGGTGGCGCTCTTAGTTCAGTTGTCAGATGGTGCTCCATTCAAAATCCAAGAAAGACACTCTTAGACTCCATTGTCATAGAGAACAGGAACTTTTACTGGAAATCAACTGGTAGCATCAAAGGAATTCTAGATCTGAGGATGTATGCATGAAAAATACTTATACATAGTGATGGCAACGTTTCCACCCAGAATAGATCAAACTGTCCATCCAATCGAAGATGTATATAATGTCAGGTGGAGCATCTTCAGGTAATGATGCAGACATCTGGCCATTGAACTTGGCCTAGTTTGATAATGAGTTGCAGTTACGCAGTAAGCAAGCAAGTAAGCATAAACAATTAAGTTTTCCCCAAGTTATACAGTTCATTCTCTAAAACCTCCAGCACATTTCCCACCCCCACAAAGCCCAATAATTTCATCCTCCCCCCCCCCGTTACTATGGCAGCAGAAAAGAAGTGAGGGAAAGGAAAGGGAGTCTTGAAGGCTGTCATCAGTTTTTCACTTTCCACATTCTTTTTCCCCGTCTCTTAGTGCTTTTATAAAGTTTGCTTATTTTCCAAGCATTAGCTGTTATTTTTTTTAAAAAATAATCAATTTCAGGATTTTAAATATGCCTTTTTCATGCCAAATCCTATCCAATCATCAGTTCCAATTATCTGTTCTTTTTTGTAAAAATTTACTCTCTGAATTGTTTACTTTCCATTTTAATTTTCCCTTTTTCCAAAAAATAACTTTATTGCGTTTCCCAGTGTTCTCTTACTTTCCAGTTGCAGCTAGCCCAGTTCTTTATGAAAATTCTTTTCTGCTTATTTTATCGGGGTTACCTTAAAGTTCAATATATTGTCACCCAATCCACACACTGTTTACTGCTTCTCCATTCCACGACAGTCCTAATTTCCTGGACTGCCTCCCATCTTCATGGTAGCCATTTTAGGCTACTTCTGCAGCTCATCTTCAGAGGGGGGTTTCCTTGCCAGGGAGGGGAGAGGCATGTCTGCTTGACCTTCCAGATGGTCCCCCTTTCTTCACCATCCCTACAGTGTGGTTCTTGTCCCTATTGGGACCCTCCAACAAGAGAGCTTGGAGCGAAACTGCGGACAATTGCGTATTCCGCTCTGACACAATGGAAGTGCAACCAGAAGTCCTGCAGTTCTGTAGTTTGATGCTAGTTTTCTATTGGTTTGTTTTCTGGGGATTTGCTTATAGATTGAGGGCAAATAGTTTGTCCTTTTAGGAGCAACAAATTATAAACTATTGAAATCTTCAGGACTTCAAGAATCTAAGAAGTAGAAAATGGATGCTATAGGAATCAAAGTTTTACTGTAGTGGGAAAGACAGTGGAGGGTCACAGTTAGGACTCACTGAATGGTCTGGATCTGCTGTTGCTGAAACTCTGCAGGAGAGGTAAGTATTTTATAATTTTTAATTTTTGCAAGTGGGCATTCCTTCTGCAGTATGTCACAGGCTTAGGAGAGATAGTGAATTTTGTTTTATAATTTGTAAGAATAGGTGACCTTTGAATAATGAGAGGAAAGTGTTCATTTTTGAAGTCATATTCTCCCCCCCAAACATGTTGTGGTTGGTATTTAATTGTTTCAGTTGAAGATTATTTATGCCTTTGTTTGACATTGCCAACTCTTAGCACCTCTTCAACTTAGATATAGCAATAATAAATAATACATAATTCTAGTTTTCAGCTCAGAAGCTTTGCTTCAATAGCTCCTAGACTTGTTTTAATGGAAATTTATGCAGAAATAACATTGCTTTTTGAAAACATTTTGCATAAAATATCTTCACTGTTTAAAAGTGGAGCACTGCATTTGTATACATATAGCACAAAATGGAAAGACAGTCTGAATGCTATTACTCTAAAAATGTATATGGGATAAGAGAACCACAAAAGTAGATTATTATTTTTCCTTTGTTCAGACATAGAGAGTGAAATAACTACATGGAGATGTTGGTGTATGTGCACCCAGGAGAATTTTTTTAAATTTAAACATTTTAAAGGCAAATTATAAAGAATGCTTACAATAAAAAAGTGTAAAATGCTTCTTTAGAGAGTAAATATTTCAAAGCATTCTGAAAACGTGTGTGTGTGTGTGTGAGAGAGAGAGAGAGAGAGAGAGAGTTTTCTGAAGAGTCAGTTCTAAAAGAAATTCTTTCCAGTGTAATATTCCCTCCCCCTAAAAGGAACCTGAATCTGTTACTCACTTTGAATTTTGATCAAACTAAAATGGATATCTTTTTTGCAATTGGCTATTGTATGGAATATTTTTCAACTGTATATTCCATATCTAGGCAGACCAATCCACATTAACACTTGACTGTGGTCTCATTCAAACCAAACTTCCATCACATTTGTGAATGGGGAAGCAATTGAAATTAAATGAAAATGGGGCAAATACATATACACATACATATATATACACACACAAGAAGCACTTCTGCCAACAATTGATTTAGACTGCCTGTACTTACCTCTTGTTTGGTTGGTTTTTTTAAAAAAAAAACATAAGTGCAATTGCTGATATCATGATAAATCTGTGATTGGGCCATTCGTGGCAGTTGATAAAAGTTATGTTAGTTAGGAAGCCAATAGCATTATATCTCTTTTCAGGGGAAATGGTTATTCAACTTTATAACTGCAAATGCAGATCATTGTCAACACATTATTTTGATAAGTTCCCTTGTTACAAACATATTTTGCATGCAGAAAAATTTGAAATCTCCTCTATTTTTTTCTTCAACACAAATTGAGTTCTGCTTTTTTGCATTGGTTTATGTTCTTTGTGGATCTTAAACTGTACATTTAATCAAAATTACAGTAATGAAGTTGCTCTTAAAAGTATGTATATCTAAGTCATTCTATCTTGAATAATAAGTGGCTTTCCAGGCAAAACAACAAAATGGTATTAGAGAAAAGTAGGAAAGTTCAAGATAAAGAAACACTTGCAACACATGCAACACACACAATACACTCATAAAATGCATCCAAATGTTTTACTCTTGCCTTTCTGATTAAAAAGGTTAATGTGGTGCCATATACAGAATACTAAGCTTCCTTTTACACCATGGACATTGTTTGGCTTGTCACCAAGAAAGGAGGAAACGTATTGCTACAATTCTTCAACATCCATAAAAAAGGCCAGTGTCATACTTCTCACTTATCTCTTACTGCAGTGGGCATTTCTCATTATAGATGGAGACTGGTCTGCAACCTGTTCAAGCCAGCTGTCATATATCTTTGGTCCCTTATAGATAAGCAGTCCCCAGTAACAACATCCCTTCCCTTCATCTGCATGCTACGTGCAAATCAACCTTTTGTGGAGATGATCAAAAAGGCAGCATATTGTTGGGTCCTTTTACCTTTGCATAGTATAATGTATTGTGGAGTTGAATTACAACCTAAATTAATGGGTATTTGTGGAATATGTTTTTTGCCATAATAGCTTCATATCATATTGATATTATTTTACTTTCTTTAATCTTAAGAATATTATTCTTTCTTGTAAACATTGTATCTCAACCATGTTTCTCTTTAATTCTAAGTAATGGAATTTTCTTTCTCTTCTGCAAACATGAATACAAGATCACATGTTTGCTGGTTTAAGAGTCACTGTCCTGACTGTGAAGGGATTTTTTTTTTCTTTAAATATAGCAAAAGCAATACCTGATTACCTGCATAGGGTAATGACATCATACTTATTATATCAGATGTAAATAACTAACGTAGGGAGAATTGTACCATTTTGGTTGAACTGGAGATGGAATTTGAAATGTGGTTATTAGTAGGACTGAAAAACTCTTGGAAATTGTTTGGAGTATGTGATTCAGGGTGCATGGGTAAGTGACCATTGTACTTGTCTGCAGGTGACATATTTTTCTGGGATCACATGGCTAGCTTCTGCAGTTGTAAGCTGATTTTAGAAAACAGGTTGACTTTACAGATTACAGATACCTGGTATGTTTGCAACTCTACACCCTGAAGCACATTTTTGTAATGAAAACTGAACTATTGCATCATGCTTGGAATTAAATTAAGGTTAGACAACTGTTTACACAAGTTGACTTAGCAAAGGCTCAATTAAAATAAACTGGGAAGGTTTGTGGTTCTGTGTGTTATAAGAACTTTACCATGGTCTTATGATGATTTGGGGAACAAAACCCACATATTATGAAATGAAATACTATGTTTTGGTAGAACAATAAATTATATGAACATGGCATACAGCAAAGTCTGATTGGGATTAATGATTTAGCATGTGACAGGCAACGGAGAGAAAGCAGAACTGTTTAATTCCTTCTTTGCATCTGTCTTCAAACAAAAAGAAAAAAATAGTCTAACCTATCAAAAACAGCACTATGGGAGACTGACCAAGAAAGCAGGTCAAAATAGTCATACAAATAGTAAAAAACAATTTCCATTTTAGATGAGTTCAAATTTCCAGGACCATGCAGTTTATATCCCAGGATTCTGAAGGATCTGGTAGATGTGATCTTTAAATCACTGACCAAAATCTTTCACAGCTCCTGGAATACAGGGAAAGTACCAGAGGACTGGAAAAGTGCTTATGTGGCTCCAATTTTTTTTAAAAAAGAAAAAAAACCCAGGAAACTACAGATCAATCAGCTTGATATCAATACCCAAGAAAATCCTAGAAAAGCTAATCAAGCAATGGATTTGTGAAATGAACAAGGCAATTAATAGAAGCCAGTATGGGTTTGTTAAAACCAGACATGCCAACATTATTGCTTTTGATGAAGTGACTAAATTAGTGGATCAAGGAAATGCTGTGTATATAATATATTTCAATTTCAGTAGGGCATTTGACAAAGTAGCCTATAGCCTACTTCTTGGTAAGACAGTACAATGTGGATAGACAATACCACTACCAGAAAGATTCATAATTGGCCGATCATCTGCACCCAGTGTGTTGCCCTCAACAGAACTACATTTGCAGGGAGAAAAGTATTCAGTGGTGTACCTCAAGGTTCAGTTTTGGACCCACTTCTCTTCAAATATTCATAAATGAACTAGATGAGGAGATTGAAGGGGAGCTCATAGGATTTGCAGATGAAACTAAGCTGGGAAGAATTGCTAACACTTTGGAAGATAAACTCAATATTGGTAGGAATCTTGCTATACTAGAGATATAGACCCGATACAATGAGATGCAATTCAGTAGTGAAAAAGATAAGGTCTTGCATTTAGGCAGGAAAAAAAATGCACAGGTGTAGAATAGGAAGTACCTGGCTCAATAGTACTAACTGTGAAGGGATCTAGGTGTCCTATGGACCACACTTAAGTATGAGCCAGGAGTGTGCTACAGCTGCCAAAAAATCCAATGCACTTCTAGGCTGCATCAACAGAGGATAGCATCAAGATCACATGAGGAGATAGTATTGTTCTATACTGCACTATTGAAGCCACACCTGGAACACTGATCAAACAGACCAATTCCTTTTTTCCTTTTACTTCTAGCAGTCTTGGTCTTTAATTCATTCATATTTGTAAGATTTTATCTCTCTTCATTTTTTTTCTCATCACAATGGCTTCTACTAATTCTGGCTGTCACAAAAAAGATGCTAAGACCCTAGAAAGAATGCAGAGAAACTAAAAAGATAAGATATCTGGAATCTAAACCATATGATGAAAAGTTTAGGCAACTAGGTATGTTTAGGCTATCGAGGAGAAGGATTGGGGTAACATGTTAGTTGTCTTCCAGTACTTGTGGGGACACTCCCAGAGATGAGGGGGTTGACATATTCTCCACAGCACCTGAGAGCAAGAAAGAAGCAACAGGTGGAACTCATTGAAAGAAAGATCCTACCTGGAACTAAGGAGAAATTTCTTGACAGTGAGAGCAATTAACCAATGGAACAGCTTGCCTCCCGGAACTGTAGGTTCTTTATCACTGGAGATTTTCAAGGGAAGATTGGATAGCCATTTGTCTGGGATGGTATAAGGACTCCTGTCTTGGGCAGGGGATTGGACTAAAAGATCTCCAAAGTCCCTTCCAGCCCTATGATTCTATGTACAATGAAATCTCCATCTGCCACTAGTATAATTTACTTTATTTTTGACAAATCCCATTGAGAGCAATTTAGGGGGCAGGGCATCAACACCCCCCCCAAAAAAAAACCCAGCTGTGTTGTATATAGGCAAAGCTGGAACATTTTGACAGCTCATTGCCATGTTGCCTAGGCAAGACCACAACAGATTTGAACAGGTAAAGTGGGCATTGCATGGATTTGCACATTACTTTTTCCCCAACTATTCTTTTCGGAGAAGAAGATTGTCTTAAATTCAGGCTTGTTTTCCTGACAGCAATAGCAAAATATGTTTTGATTTGGAAGATCTCTTAAGGCCACTGACAAATATCCACTCTGGGAGCTTGGTCTCTTACACATGCACATAAGATTTTTTTTTTTTTACAATTGTTCATTTACTGGAAAGAGATGTGACTGTGCCTTAACCAATCAGAATACCAATTTAGATCCTTTTTGAAGATTTGAACTTCATTGTCTGCAATGGTTGATAAAAATGGAATTCTTCCAAGTAATAGTTTTTACTTTTTTTACTTTTTCAGTGCGATAGAAAAGTCACACAGCAGAAGATATTAACTCAGTCAGCAAGAGCTTAGCTCTGCTACTGTATGCTGAATATTTGAATGCATGTTTGATGCTTCACAATGAAAGCTAAATGTTCATGTTGATTTTTCTTCTGTGTGAATGATTAGATATTTTTGTGTATGTTTGCTTTTTTAGATATTTCAGTCAGGCATTGCTCTGATTTTGCCTTTTGCAGGCAGTGTATATATCAAGAAAGCAAGAAGCAAATTCTGAAACCCATGTCCTATAGTTTATGAAGTCTGTCCCTATCTATTGTTTTCTTAACTTAAAAAAATAATTACAGTAGTAAAAGTGAATGCAAAATAGAAAGAATAAAAAATCATTTGGAAGGAAGGAAATAAGATTTTTAAAAAAATGTGAAGTAGTGACTTCCAATATGTGTGTCCTTCAGGTTCGAAGAAGACACACTGTTGTGTAGTTCATCAGTGGACCTGCAGTAACTTTGCAGTCCCAGTCTGGAAGGGCAGAGTCTAACACAATGAGGCCACTGGAAGTCCATTTTTGTAGCAAGTGGGTGTTATTCTCACTGTTTTCTATCTGTTTTTGGCAGCTATCTTCAAAGCCCGTGGAAGCTTCATAGCATAGGATTCCCCAGCAGATTCTGTCAGAAGCTACTACTACTTCCCTTGGCTGGATTTCACAGTAGTATATGGTTTATTTCATAGAATCTTTGGAGCACTTTTGTGGTCAACCTTGAGATCTTCAGACACCAGTATGCTATAGATCAACTATGCAGGCATTCAATGAACATCCATTCTGATGACGTATCCACCCTTTTCCCAACTTGGCTCTGATAATCAGAGATTCAATGCTAGAGGACTCTGTATGATCTAAGACAGTGGTGGGCTGAAATTTTTTTAACAACTGATTCTCTGGCTGAGTAAGCATGGCCAGTTGGTCATGTGACTGGGTGGGTAATGTCGCTCATCACACCCAGCCCTGTGTCCCGGCCACTCGCCTCAAAGTAAGAGGTAAGATTCAGCCAGTTGGGGCTAATCCTACCACTGGCTGGCCCCAGCCCTGTCCATTTTTCAGCTTGTTGTTGGGCTGTTTTCAAGTTGTTTTTCAGGCCATTGTTACCCCGAAAATGGCCCCGAAAATGGCCTGAAAATGGCCCCCCAAACACTCCATTTTTCAGGCTGTTTTTCGGGTAATTTTTTGGGCCATTTTTAGGCTGTTTTGATGGCATTTTCAGACCATTTTTCAGACCATTTTTAGCCCCAAAACAGCCCTAATGGCCCCAAAACAGGCCGAGAAATGGGCAGGGGTGGGGCCAGCCAGTGCTGGGATTTGCCAGTTCACTGAACTGCATCTAATCTTAACTACCAGTCCACCAGAACTGGTGCAAACCAGCAGCAGCCCACCTCTGTTTTAAGACCCCCAGGTTGGAAACCAAATGCTACAAATGCAATGGAGAGTACATATGTGAAATTTCTCCAATTGTTTGATGTGCCTTTAGTACAGAGTCTAGAACTCACACCCATAGCTATAAAGTTACACACCTATTTTATTTCTTAATTAAATTTATGTGTCATCCAGCTGGCCACTCTATGGAACTTTGGGTGACCTCAAACTGTCTCTTCTTCCTATAACTCCTTTCTTATCTATCTGCAAATCCATAAATCATTAACGTTACATATCTCATGTCAGCAGAAAGCATTACCAAAGCTTTATAAAAATGTCTTATTTTAACTCGGATCAAACAGATGAACTCTATATTCCTTCCTTTTACTTCCAGAAGACTTGATCTTTAATTCATTCAGATATGATCTGTCTTCTATTTTTCTTTTTCTCATCACAATGGCTTCTACAAGGCTTTAACAAACACCTCTTTTGTAAATACAGGAAAAAGTCATTGTCCAGGTTATTGTCTTGGTTTGTCATTTGTGTTATAGTTTGATTTTCAAAGCTTTAACCAGTTTCTTTTGCGTATTTTGTAAAAAGTCTTAATCGGGGTCATTCTCTTGTCTTATTTGAAATTCCACTTTACCTGCCTTTTTAAATGTATTCTTATAATCTACACTTTTTTATTATTTGCTATTTCTGATTCCTGTTTTTGCATCAGATTTAATATATTTTGAACATAATCTATCCATAGAAGCAGCACAATTTGCTGACAGTTCTAGTATTGTAGCTACTAATATTTGGCACCATGCTTAGAAAAACTCCTGAAGTATTTCAAGTACTATAATATTTTGTATTATTCTTTAAATCCACATATTAACTGAAAACCAAAAACATTTACACTTTTTTCCCTTTTTCTTTTCTGCTTGGTATCTTTAGTTCCCTCTAGTGTTCAATTTGTGAAATAATGTTTACAATTTCTGTTTTGACATAAGATGGACAAAACACTCTGGCTCCCATCAAATATTATTTATTTTATTTAGTTATTTCCACAACCTTGTAATAAAAATCTCAGTGTAATTCTAAAATTCTCAAAATGTATAATTAATTTTTTATTTAAGAAGAAAAGTAAACTCACCAGCTGGCTTTTCAAACTTCTTGTTCTGAAGATCTCTAGACTCGGAATAGTAAATAAGCAATTTTCAAAAGTTATCTGAAACTGTGGTTTTGTAATTCAGTGTTCATTGAAAGGTTCATCAGTGGCTAATAGCATGATAGTTGATCCCTTTATCTCCCAATTCCCAGATCTACTGGAGACTAGTGTCCTGCAGTTTTCTCATGCGGTACATCCATTCTATGAGATCTTCAAGTCTCTCCTCATTCAGAGATGTTCCAAATAAATTATCTACCTTCTGATTTTCCAATCTTTGCCACAGTTGTCATTTCTGTCAGAGGCACATTTAGTTTGTCATGGCTCTAGCAGATATTTTCCTTCATATTTGTGCATGGTTCACATGTTATAATCTTATCTTTATTCAATACAAACAGTTGGCTTTATATGTGAGAAACATATTTGTTTGGATCCATATTTAAAGATAGATATATTGAAATCAAGTGGCACATAAACCATGATTGAACCCCATTGATTTCAGTACATCTGCTCTAAGATGTGATTATTCTCTACGCCAACTATAATGTACATATGCACTTTCATGACACCTTAAATAATGTTAATGTATAAAATAATGTAGAAATTTGAATAATACTTTTATAACACTACATTAATCAAGACTCACATTCTGTCTATCATATTTCCAGAAGCTTTCCTATATTTTCCAAGTCTTCTTACTTGCTGATTAGATTTGGTAGATTTAGCTGGAAGAGGATAGGTATAATCTGTTGCACTGGCAGTTTTGCTAATTTAAAAGATAGACATTAATTCAGACTACACACACATATGCACCAACACCCACACATACACAAACGTTACTGATTACCAGATGTCAGACAGTTGATAATGAGGGCAATGTTCTTAAATTAACTATCAAGAGTTATGTAATAAATATAATGAAAATTAACAATGCATGGGCAAATAGTTTTGCTATATTTGAATAAAGGGAGACAACTAAGATTCAGAGCAATAATTTCTAATAAGCCAACTAATTCAAGGAGAGAAGATTAAAATATGGAATTTTCAATTTTGTCAAACATACTTACAAAATATAGTATGTTCATCACAGCCTAAAAATAAATAGAAATTAGATCTTTTTATGATACTTGTTCAGCATCATAATAGGAAAAAATAGGAAAAAAAATCAATAAATTTTGCTACAACATAGCACATTCCCACTTTCTTCCTTTCTGATGTATTGCCTGAAGTGGACTAAATTTAAAAAGATTTCACAAACTTTGCCATTGGTCTTAGTCTCAAGAATTTGAATCTGTTAGGCAAAAAATTATTTATTTTACAAGGATGAAAGATATAGTGCTTGAGGAGTTAATGTGAAAGAGAAGTGGTATATTTTCAGGATTGCCCAGAAAGCAGATCCAAGAAACTGAACACTCCATGCAACAAGGGGATGTTGTATTAAAGACATAAATGGCATGGTTTGATGCTATATGTACAGCTACAAAGCATTTCAAGAAAAATTGTTGTTAAAAATTTCTGGTAAAAGAAATATATAGTACCTACTTGCACATTGTTAGTCACTGTTTACCAAAATATTAGATTTAGAATGTTCTCTGTTTTATATTGTTGTTATAACTACTAGAAACAATGAACTTCATCTGAGACCCAAGACCATATGCTAGCAAGTACCTAGAAACCAACATTCTTGTGGGTTGCATTTACTGCTTGTTAACTTTGGGTGGAAAAGGACAAAGGTCTCTGAATGAGCCTTAACCTCAAGAGGTTGACAAGAGCATTAAAGAGGATATATTAGTTCTTGCTGAAATGGAACAAAGTGTTTAGTGAAGTAATCGGGGAAAATTCTTCATTGTTTTGGATATATTGGCAGAGCTTTGGCACATTCTGCTGCATTCAGAAGAAGCCAGAAATTTTACTAACATTGTATACTTTGGCAGAGTGGAAGCTTTAAAATAATTGTTGACACGTGTTTAGCTTAATTAAAAAACAAATAAACACCCTATCAGCACACTGTCCTTAGTGCTGGATAGGCCAGCACACCCAAGAGACATATTCCGATGTGTTAGTTAGTTTTATTAAGTGTTCTTGTTTAAAACTGTGTCAAAGCACTTAAATGTCTGTTGGGATTTAAAGTTAGCATACAGTAATAAAATCTAAAAGAAATAAATGAATATCATATATAGATTAATTTTTTGTGTGTGTTTTGCTTATATTCAGCCATGTAACTCAAAGAGTTCCTCACAGTAGTTTTATTTCAATTAAGGCACCGTGTTACGTTTTTAGAACTTTGAATTATTGCATGGTAATCTACTTCAATGAAATTAGTACATTTAAAGGCAGTAGTACAACAATTTTAGTACCCTCTATCCCCACTAAAAAGAGAACCAGACCCATAGGCTATCATTTGTATTGTTTCCATTGCTGCCATCCAGGAATTTAAGCAATGGCTACTAGATTTTTTTTTAGACTGTTGTATTTCTTGTATTGCATAGGAGATATTGGAAAATATATAGAAAGATGTGAAACAAAATACTGCAGTGTGAAGTAAATATTTATCCTTTTCCACAGTATATAAACACCCATTTTTCTCTCCTATCCCCTTCCTAACCAACACTCACTATTTTTACTAGCATCAAAAATTGTCATTGGATTTTGTCCCTTTCACAGTCCTTTAAGTTTTCTTTTTCTTTCTCTTTCAATACCTAGATAAACTTGCAGAAATGTTCTTACAGGTTTGTTGATGATACAATTTATACTGTGTAATAATATATTGCCAGATAATGCATTTTTATTAATTTATAGGAAGTTGTTTCAGGCAAGCCCATAATAAATAGAGTCATTGTGTTATTTTAAAAATAGCAATATATTGGCTTATTAGCCATCTAAATCCTTTTCTTATTTTCTCAAAGTAAATATTTGAAATCAAATATTGCTTTTGGATGTATACCACAATATCATGTCATGGAAAAAACAACAACTTAAATACTCTATGCAGGTATAATGGATGCAGAAGTGTATTGCTGGTAAACTATTTGAAAGAAATAAATTGTCTGCTTCTGGCCTGTGAGTCATACCAAAGTTGCACACAATGATAAGATGCAATATCATATGGTTAAAAAAACATAATGAAACTATATTGAATTGATGCATGGTTTGATATCTTTTAAATTCTGACATTAAAAATATGTTGCTACATTAAACCTACCTTAATATTTTTACTAGCTGAGTTATCTGTTCATTAATTTTGGTTGCACTGAATTTTCAGAATGGAGAAGAAATAATTGTATCTTACTCCAAAAGATCTGTTTGTATAGTTTGGTGTTTTTTAAAAAACATAATACTTGTCTGCAGTGTGAGCTGTATGGAGCCAAACCCAGAGTAGTTGTGTATTCCAATTTGAATTGAACTATGTGGATTAGTTTTTCAAGTTGATTCCAGATTTGGAATTTCATTTAGCTAAAAGCAGGTACATGTGTTATCTTTGAGCTAGCATTTTCCAGAAAGAATAGTGCAAAATTTTCAAAATACAAAGTAAAATCAGCATGGACCTAGCTACTGGTTCCTATTAAACTATAGGACTGTTGTTCTACTGGTATCTTTAAATGAATTAGGATGGCCCTTTTCCATCTATTTATTACTGTCAAAATAATTCTTCCTGCCTCAGGACATAAAAGATCAATGATTTAAATTCTAAATATATTATCTCCCTTTTTTGTTATTACATATCTTTGGTTCCAGTTCTATATAATACTTCGATTGAAGTATTCTTTGGATATAGGCAGATGAGATAATGGAACATTTCTACCTGATCTGTCTTCAATTCAGACTCTGGCTGAACTAATTTAAGAAAAAAAACAACCTTCATATTGCTTTTAGTTGGTATCAGTGGTGGAATTCAATTTTTTTTACTACTGGGTATGTGGCTGTGGATAGGTGGGCATGGCCAGGTGGTCATGTGACTGCATGAACATGACTATGTGGTTATATGATAGGGATCAAAAGTCTTTTTTTCTTTCATAGCACCCCCTGCCCCTTTTTTGGCCTAGTGGGCTTCAGGGAAGCCCGTTGGGAGCAAAAACAGGCGTGGGGGGTCCTATGCAGCATGCCCCTGTCCCCATTTTTGGCCTACTGAGCCTCAGGGAAGGCTCGTGGGTGCTGAAAAAAGAAGCATTTTGAAGCCTTCCAAGGTAAGTACAACAGTAAGGGATGGGATCAGCTGTGCCGTGTGATTTAGATTAGCTAGAAAGCAAGAAATCTGACAATTTCCTACTTTCTAGCTAATCTAAATCACGTGGCACAGCTGATCGTCGCCCAGCTGATTGTCAGAAATACCGCTCTACCTGAACTGCTAGCATTTTTTACTACTAGTTCGAGTGAACCGAGCCAAACTAGCAGCATTTCACCTCTGGTTGGTATAGTCTAGGAACTACTAAATCATTAAATCATTTTGTTTGTAAGCGTAATAGAGTCATCTGTTTTTTTAAAGCTGCATTGATGCAAGGCAGTTGAGGTTCGTGATGCATGCTAATTTATTGACTCGCCTTCCTAGACTTGAACTGCATATTTTCTCCCTATAAAATTCAATTAAGCTGCTTTCTTTGTAAAGGCAGCCTTCCACTGGATTCAATATGGAACAGTTTAAGAGATAATGACTTTGTGTCCAATAATATGAAAAATTTTGCATGATCAATGATAACAATACACATGATTCCTTTTTCAGTATGTTATCCTTGTGCATTGTAGATGAAATGTTTCTATCTTGGTCTTTTTAATTCTCTACCAAAAGCTATAGTTAAATAAATATAACTATTATAGTTATATATAATATAATATTATATAATTATAATTATATAATAATATAATTATTATAGTTATCTAGAAACTATGACAATAAAATAAGCCAGCAATTCAAATAATTTCAAAATCAGTAACCATAGTACAAACATTCCTTCAGGATAATCTTGATTTGCGTAAATTACAAAGGAGACAAAGTATGGTTTATATAAAAACAGCAAGTAACTTGCATGATGCTATTGCACAAAGCCTTTCAGTTTCAAGAGGGACAGGAAGGAAAACATGAATTTATTGTAAATTAACACTTTATTCTGGCAGATTTCATCCAGCATACATGGGAAATCTGTAATGAGGGAGCTGCATTGTATGTAAACCTTTCTCCGTTTGAAATTATGCCAAGCCACATGCTCAAAGTAGAGTACAAGAGTAATATCAGCTGTATATTAATTATGGCTTCTGAAGCTTGCCTAATTACATTCCCTCTCTTATGATGACACAAATATTTATGAGTAGGACATTTTATTCTCACTGTAATCGGTGACATAAATAGGTAACACCTTTATAAAGAGTTAATAAAAATATGTAAACACCGGATAGAGTGCAAAATATTGAGCAGTGAGCAGTAAAACATTCCAATGTTTATTGTATTAATTGAATATTCATGAGATGCCAATTTAAATTACAGTTCACAACTGTTGCTGTGTCTAATGAATAATTTAAACAAGTGTGGCCAAAGAGATTTCAACGCTGCATTAGCAAACTGCAACGGATTAGCAACAGAGAATTTATAATTAGCTTTGTATATCCTATAATAAATTCATTGGAAAGATGGTTTTAATTATCCCACATGTTAATTTGGAATAGAGTGCATTAATTTTAAACTAAAAAGTAACCCTTTCCTGCCAGGTGATTTTTTTTTTAACTACGCTACATAATTTGCTTTGTGCTTCCTAGTTTTTAATTCAAATTTATCATTTTTTGAAGAATAATTGAGATAGCAAACATTTATGCAATTTACTAGCTGGGTTGATTTTGTTATCAGTTACTCTAATTCACACTTTTTGGTTGTCAGTCATTGCACAAGCACACACACACACACACACACACACACTGTAGATAACTGGTGAGTCCTTTTCCTCCACATTTTTCTTCTTTTCCAATATTTTTTCTTGTAATATTTTAATTCTTACCTGCTTATCTTTACTTTTGTTTGCCTTACTGTATGTCTCTGTAATTATGGTTAAATATCCCACAGATATTATCCCTTTTGGTCCCTCTTTTCTTCTCCATATCTTCCTTACCCTAATTAAACTCCATTCAGCCCAGGGCATTCTATCATTTTTCTCTAGGCAGATTTTATATACTTCCATATCAGACATGAGTCCAGATTTCTTTCCCTTGTACTATTCCATTCTTTCACCATGCATGAATACTTGTTTTTTCATCTCTTTCCATATTTTGAAATTAGGGTTTATTCATTAGCAAATATGTAATGAATGTCCAACAATAACAAATACAATTGCTCTAGACAACTTTTTCCTAATATTGATATTCAGTATTGTTTTTTTTCCTCCATGCTGCAGCGAGAGCCCAGGATGGGTAGACTCCTTCTTATGACATCATTAAGCTAACTCTGTACTTGTATATAAAAAGCCAGCTCCCAGTTTTGACTCAGCTTCTTTAAGTCACAAGCTGTGTCTCTGAAAGCGTTAGCGTTTTATTCAGTGATTTTCTACAGAAGCTACCCTTGCTTCAATCAGCTCCCGGGGATCTGGGCAGCTGTAACTTCAGGAGAGCAGGGCTCCGTTCTCCTGCAATGTTGGGATAAACTTTTTCCCAAGCATTGCTAGGCAAGCATGGAAGTGTCTGAGACTTTCCCCATAGCCACAGTTTGTCCGTTTGTAAAACTAATCGGCAAACTGATAACAGAGGCAGCCAGCTGATTGTGTGGGAGGCGAACTCTTCCTTCTCTGGCTGATCTGATCGCTCAGGGCCTGCAATAGCTTAAGGAGCGAAATTCACTTCTTGGAGCCATCAATGATCAGTGGCCATCTTTAAGTGCAGTCTCTTCAGACACGAGGTAAGTGGCCATTTTAAGTGGCCTGGCGGCCATTTTCAGGGCTCCAAAGACCAATTCCATCCTCTGCCATCCTTAAGCACTTTTGAGAGCCATTCTCTCAACACTTGAGCCTTGCTTACTCTCTTCCTTCCAGAGTTCAGGCCTCCCAGATCAGTCCAGAAGCCACCTTCACGCCCATTGCAGCTGGCCTTTGGCCCTCCACTATCTTTGATAACAGACCCAGGGAGATCCAAGATGTTGTTTCCTTAGCCATTAGACAGGGATTGGCTGAAGGTTTTCAAAAAATTCTTCGGCCTCTGGAAAGGGTTCAGGCCCTTCTCCATTCTCAGTCTATGGCTTCCTTACCTCTGCAATGAGATTTCCCCAAGAGACCCCAAGACCTCAGGGTCCATTCTTCACAGGCAGAATGAGAGGAGTATGAAGGGGAAGAGGGTGCCTCCCCATCTGAACACAGGGGCTCCTCTTGTTCAGAGCGCAAAGAGGGCAAAATCTGTGATCACAATCTTTCAGAGGAAGAAGACTCTTGTCCAGATCAGCCCTCCTCTGCATTAGTCTTTAAACCAGCCCTCTTTACACCCCTATTTATCAAAGCCCTGGTCACTGCCAAGCTGTCACCTAAGGAAGCAGCACCTGAGCCACAAGGGGAACCCTCTGGGCAAGGAGACTCGCTCTTCTCCAAGCCAGTAGTACACACGGAGATTTTGCCTTCTCCCCTTTTGTTTCTCAACATGGTCAAGGAACAGTGCGCTTCCCCTTCGGCAGGTCCTTGTCCATCATCTTTGGACAAGTGGTTCTACAATATCAGCACATCTCTAGCCAACGCCCTTACAGTACCCTCAGTGGACACTCCTTGTTGTGGCATCATTCTCCTCTTCTGGCATTCCCACTGAGCCAGAGGATGCCCTTAAACCAGAGGACAAGTTTTCAGAACAGACCTTCAAGTGCTACCACCAAGCAGCTGCATGGGCTGTTCGGGCTTCGACCACTGCATCATTTTTCACGAGGGCATCTTTACAATGGCTACACCAACTGCAGGACTGATTGCCTGCCTCTGACCTCAGGTCTCATCAGGACCTTAATAAAATTATAGCAGCAGCAGAATTCACTGCAGATGCCACCCTCAATTCCACCAAATTTGCATCAAGGGCCATGGCATCTTTGGTGGCAGCAAAAAGGCTTCTGTGGCTCCGAAATTGGCAGGCAGAGTCAGATCACAAATGGAAGCTGGCCTCTGCCCCCTGCGCAGGAGACAAGCTTTTCGGCGAGGCTCTAGAGCCATATCTCATCGAGACCAGAGATAAATGTAAAATTCTTTCCTCCTCAGGGAAAAAAGCTGACTATCGCCTAGCTCCTTATCGCCCACCTGCCTTTCGGGCAGAGTCCACCTCCCACTTCCTTCGGCTACAGAGGGCATATTCTGAATGCCAAGACCAACATCAAGAACCACCTGGCAGACAACAACCTTCTGCTGATAAATGGCCCATTGGGGGGAGGGGGTTGTCCTTCTGTCACTCTAAGTAATACCTCATTCTCCCCACCCATCGGAGGTCACTTAGCCTTCTTTGCCTCCAAATGGGAGGAGTCAATGATGGATGCCTGGGTGCTCAACACTGTTAGGTCCAGGCTACAATTGGAATTTCTATTGTTACCCCCAGAAAATTTTTTGATTTGTCCCATTTCACAGGACACTTCAAAGAGAGACCTTATGAATTCGGCCATTCAACACCTACTCGACATAAGGACTATTCAACCAGTTCCCACCTTACAATGGGGACATGGATTTTACTCTCATCTTTTTGTTGTTCCCAAAGGGGGCTGGCGAGCCGTCCTTGACCTAAAATTTCTCAATCAATTTGTCAAATACAGGCAATTTAAAATTCAGACACTGCATTCTCTCTTAGAGAGCATTTGGGAGGGCAACCTCCTCTCTTCCATTGATCTCACAGGGGCTTACGTCCACATCCCCATCTGGCCTCATCATCACCAGTTTCTCCGTTTCTGTTACTAGAATGCCCACTTACAGTATCAAGCCCTTCTCTTCGGCCTCTCATTGGCTCCAAGGGTCTTCACAAAGATTCCAGCAGCATTGGTGGCTTCACTCTGTTCTGTCCCAGTGAAGATCCAATGCTACTTGGAGGACATGTTGATACTGTCCTCCTCCATCCACTCAGCCCATCGGGACTTACAAATTACCCTGTCTTGCCTCCAAAGCCACGGGTTTTCCATCAACACCAAGAAGAGCCATCTCTCACCCACGGCCAAACTGCTACACTTGGGAGCAGTCATCAACATGACTTTGTGCCAGGCTTTCCTGTCTCCAGATTGCCGAGATCATCAGCCAGATTCAACAACAACACTGTTCCACTGTCGCTGCTGTCCAAACTACTGGGGAAGATGGTCTCCTGTATTGGCATCGTCCCATGGGCACAGCTTCACTCCCGATCGCTCCAATGGTTCCTGCTCCCTTTGCAACAAGCAGGAACCAGCCACTCATCAATCAAGGTCCTGCTCTCTCAACAGGCCCGGCGGTCCCTCAGTTGGTGGCTCTCCCCGTCCCTCTGGAAGGGGCTCCAATTCAAGGAACCAGACAGGCTGGTAATCACCACAGATGTCAGCCTTCTGGGTTGGGGCTCCCATATGGAGGGTCAGATAGCTCAAGGGGTTTGGTCCAGATCAGACAGCACGCATCCCATAAATTGGTTAGAGCTCCAAGCTATCTCTCGGGCTCTCAAGCATTTCAGAGCCTCAGTGACTGGCTCCCAAGTTCTCATGTTGATGGACAATATGGCCGCAAAGACACACGTCAACAGACGGGGGAAACGAGATCCAAGGCACTTATGAGGGAGACAGAACATTTGGGGTTATGGGCAGAGAAACACCTGCTGTCGATCTCAGCAGATCACATTTCCAGAGTCGATAATTCCCAAGACAATTCCCAAGGCTGAGCAAGAATTTAGTTGACCAGGCAGAATGGTCCATTCCTCCGTCCCTATTCAGGGATCTTTCCCTCAGATTCAGAACTCCAGAGGTGGATCTCTTCTCCACTCCTCAAAATGCCCAAGTCAACAGATTCTTCACCAGGTTTCATTGCCAGGGAGCGGAGGGGACCAATGCTCTTCGTTGCAAATGACCCGCAGGTCTCGTCTATGCTTTTCCCCCTCTTCCCATCATTCTGGTGGTCATACGGAAGCTGTTGGCAGAACGAGTAGAACTAATTCTCCTGGCACCCTATTGGCCAAGGAGGCCCTGGTTTGCGGACCTGGTCAACCTGTCTGTGGCTTCCCCTTGGAGGATCCCGGCCCATCTCATCTCCCTGCACCAAGGGGCCCTGATCCATCCAGAGCCCCAGTGGCTCAAGCTGACAGTGTGGCCCTTGAGCGGCAGCAGCTAAGGGAGGCTAATCTCCCAGAGGGGGTTATCCTCACCCTCCAGGCAACTCACAAACCTTCTATGAGGTGCCTCTATGATGCCACCTGGAGGGATTTCTCCCAATGGTGCCTCAAGGAGGGTCTCTCTCCTTCCTCAGCCCAGTTGGCAGAGGTTGGCAGAACGAGTGGAACTAATTCTCCTGGCACCCTATTGGCCAAGGAGGCCCTGGTTTGCAGACTTGGTCAACCTGTCTGTGGCTTCCCCTTGGAGGATCCCGGCCCATCTCATCTCCCTGCACCAAGGGGCCCTGATCCATGCAGAGCCCCAGTGGCTCAAGCTGACAGTGTGGGACTTGAGCGGCAGCAGCTAAGGGAGGCTAATCTCCCAGAGGGGGTTATCCTCACCCTCCAGGCATCTCACAAACCTTCTATGAGGTGCCTCTATGATGCCACCTGGAGGGTTTTCTCCCAATGGTGCCTCAAGGAGGGTCTCTCTCCTTCCTCAGCCCAGTTGGCAGAGGTTCTTAGATTTCATCAGGATGGCTTGGAGAAAGGTTTATCCTCCAATACCTTACATCACCAGGTAGCGGCTCTTTCCTCTGTTCTTCCATGGGGTTCACTTCCTTCCTTGTCCCATCACCCCTCAGTCAGGAGATTTTTGAAAGGTGCTTCCAACTTACACCCTCCTGTGGTGCACAGGTATCCTTCATGGGACCTTCACTTGGTTCTTAATGCCCTTACAAAGCCCCCCTTTGAACCCCTTAGAACAGTGTCTCTCCAATTCCTAACTGTAAAGGTAGTTTTCCTCGTTTCTATCACTTCAGCCAGAAGGGTGTCAGAACTGGCCGCCCTTTCGATCAGGCAGTATCTTTGCATCTTTCACAGTGATAGGGTTGTTCTCCGTCTGGACCCCTCCTTTAACCTTTATCCCAAAGGTTAACACTTGATTCCACCGGTCCCAAGACATTGTGTTACCTAACTTCTGTCCCCTTCTACACCATAATTTAGAGCGCAAGTGGCATACTCTAGATGTTAGAAGGGCTCTTAGAATTTACATCAAGCGCACTTCCCCTTTTAGAAAGACAGAAGCCATGTTTGTATCCTTTTCCCCTTCTCACTTGGAGAGCAAAGCTACTATTAGCAGGTGGGTCAGGACGTGCATCGCACAAGCCTACAAAGCAGTGGCTCTTCCAGTACCCCGTGGTCTAACGACATACTCTACAAGAAATGTAGAAATGTGGCCACTTCAGCCGCCTGAGCTACCCAGGCATCCTTGGAAGAGATTTGCAGAGCAGCCACATGGACATCCCTGTCTCCCTTCATCAACACTACCATCTGGATTCCTTTGCCTCAGCAACGGTGGCCTTCAGCAGATGGGTTCTTCAGCGAGTGGTTCCACCGTCAGAGTGATTTGCCGGATGAGGACCCGCCCGTGGATATGAAAGCTTTGGTATGTCCCATCCTGGGCTCTCGCTGAAGCATGGAGGAGAATGGGTGCTGGTAAATTTACCTGTGAACGCCCTTTCTATCTATGCTGTGAGAGAGCCCAGCCCCTCCCTTGGTTCATTTGGAGATAGTAAGGATTGTTTGCTTTCAGAGACACTTCTTCTGTCTGTCAAGTATCTTCGCCAAAGCTAGGGATTCTCCCGGGGGCTGGCTTTTTATATACAAATACAGACTCAGCTTAATGGTGTCATAAGAAGGAGTCTACCCATCCTGGGCTCTCTCGCAGCATAGATAGAAAGGGAGTTGGTACTTACCTGACACGCCCGTTCTCCTTGAGCTGCGAAGAGCATCCAGTAGTGGGAGGTGCTTCAGTCTCTGCTTGTTTAGGCTGGGCTTAATTTGCGGAATGCTCTTCCTCCTCCATGGGACTCCTCCCCAGCATTCCCCAGTTTGGGTGAAGATGAGGGAAACAAACATCCTCGTCCTTAATAAGGTAAAAATTCATTGGCCGAAACAGGATCCCACCAGAAAGAAGAAGGTGGGGCTGGATGCTCTTCACAGCTCAAGGAGAACAGGCATATCATATTGTAAGTACCAATGCCCTTTCTTCCACGAGCTGCTCAGAGCATCCAGTAGTGGGACATACCAAAGCTTGGCCAGTGCTACGGGAGGGACTCCATCTGTCTTGGGATACCCTCCTGGTCCCTGTGGACCCACTGCAGAACCTTTCTGCCAAAGGAGGCCTCAGCTGATGCAAACACATCTATTTTATAATGCCTGATGAAAGGCGATGGAGAGGCACAGATTGCAGCATGACAGATGTCAGTGATTGGTCCCTGCGTGGCCCATGCTGCCAATGTTGCGGCGCTCCTTATTGAATGAGCTGTTATGCCCCTGGGCACCTGTAGTGATTGAGTCTGATACGTTTTCGCTATTGCAGCCCGTAGCCAATGGCCTATTGTGCAGGATGAGACCTTGCATCCCTGATTGTTGGGCTGAAAAGACACAAATAAAGCTTCTGTTTTTCTGAAAGAGGCTGTGCGGTGAATATATATTCACAATGCTTGCCTCACATCCAGCTGATGCCATTGTCGTTCTAGCCCTTGAGTTGGCCTGAGACAAAAATTAGGAAGTATCAGTTCTTGTGCCCTGTGAGGTTGAATTAACTTTGGATATGAATGTAGGATCAGGATGAAGGATGACCCTGTTGGAATGGAAGATGCAAAGATCTTGTCTGATCGACAAGGCTGCCAGTTCCAAAATATGACAAGCGGAAGTGATCGCTACAAGAAAAACTACTTTATACATTAGAAATTGGAGACTTGACAATTGCAAAGGCTTGAAAGGGCACTTAGTGAGTGCAAGAAGGACCTTGGTAAGGTCCATTATCCCCAAGTGGGATAATGGTGAACCGTTGGCAGGCGTAAGTTTGTGGCTCCTCGAAGGAAACACTGTATGCATGAATGATGGGAAAGAGATAGGAGACCTTTATAAGTGACGACTTGTGCCACCACTTGTCTTTTCAACATATTAGGTGATGATCCCCTGTCAAGCCCCTCTTGTAAGAACTCTAGGATTTGAGCCACAGATGGAGAAATGGGATCAATTTGAGACTTGGTACACCATTTGCAGAAACTGGACCATGTGGCATTGTAGATGCGAATTGTTGAGGGGCATCTGGCATCTTGGATGGTGGCGATCACTCTGTTGGAAAACTTTTTGCTCTTCAGATGACTCTGCTCAACCTCCAAATGGTCAGGTGCAACCATTGAGGGTCCGGATGTCGAAGGGGTCCTTGGGTTAACAATACCCTGTCTGGTGGAATCCTCCATGGTGGTGATACAGGTAGACTGCGGAGGTCTGCAAAACCACGACCATCTCGGCCAGTAGGGAGCTACCAGAAGCAGCTTCGCCCGCTCATCAAACACCTTCTGGGTGACCTTGGGGATCAGTGGAAATGGCGGGAATGCGTACAGAAGCCCCAGGGGCCAACGGCAATGGAGCGCATTGAAATTCTTCACTTCTTGCAAGGGATATCTGGAAAGAAAACTCGGGAGCTGAACATTGAGGGGGGAAGCAAACAGGTCTACCACTGGCTGCCCAAATGTCCTGACCGCCTCTTGAAAGAGGGTCAGATGGAGGCACCACTCCAATGGATCTATTGTGGCCCTGCTTAGCCAATCTACTTGTGTATTCTACAGTCGTGAAATGTGTTCTGCTCTGATGGAAATCAGGTTGCTCTCTGCCCAACAACACAAACGCTCCACTTCTCACATGAGGTGTTTTGACTGAGTTCCCCCCTGTTTATTTATGTGAGCTTTCACGGTTACATTGTCAGTCATTATTAATATGTGTTGGTTGCATACCTGTGGAAGGAAGCTGCGGAGAGTACTGCTCAAAGCTTCAGCCAGTTTATGCTGTACAATCGTTCTATGGAGGACCAGTGGCCTTGGGCTGTGAGCGATTGACAGTGAGCTCTCCATCCAATCAGGCTGGCATCGGTGGTGATGGTAAGTCTGTGGGACTTTTTGAATAGGCAACCTTTGTTTATGGCTGGCCTGGTCCACCAGAGGAGAGATATGAGGACCTGTGATGGAACTTTGACCTTGTATTTGGAGTTGCTTTGGCCAGATCGCTGGTACGGGAGCAGGAACCACTGGAGGGATCTAGTATGGAGCCAGACCCAAGGAATAATAGATATACATGAGATCATCTTGCACAACAATTTTGATAGGTCAGCTAGGGACACCCTCCTATGAACCCTGATCTCCTTAACTAATTGATGAATGCTGTTTTGTCTATCTGGTGATAGGAAAACTTTGCCTTTCACTGTATCTATGACTGCCCCCAGATGGATTAATCAAGTTAAATGACTCTTTTCCCAATTGATTGAGAACCCATGTAGTTGTAGGGAGTGTAATGTGGTCTGAGTATCTTTGACTGATTGATGAACAGAAGATGACAAAATTAAGATATCATCGAGGTAACACTGCAGTCGTATGGGGACACCCTGGAGATGAGCAGCAAGGGCTGCGAGAACCTTTGTGAAGGTTCTGGGGGCAGAGGCTAGTCCAAAAGGAAGAGCCACATATTCAAAATGGAGATTATTATAACAGAATCATAAAAATTTATAGTGGGAAGGCCGAATTGGAATATGTAAGTATGTGTCCGTCAGATCTGTGGATGTAAGGATGTCACCTTTTCTGATACCAAGTAAGATAGATTGCAGGGTGTGCATTTTAAATTTGCGATATACTAAAAATTGATGAAGGCGTTTCAAATCCAAGATTGCTCTCTACCCCCCTGAACTTTTGGGAACAACAAAAAGATGTGAATAGAAACCTCGCCCTCGTTGGTCGGTAGCTACTGGTTGGATGGCTCATATGTCCAATAGGTGCTGAATAGCTGTTTCCATAAGATTTCGTTTAACTGGATCTCTGGAAAGAGGGCACAATATAAAGAAGTCTGAGGGACCGGATTGAAACTCCAGTGCAAGGCCAAATCTGATCGTGTTTCTGACCCAGGAATCAGATGCTGAGGAGTCCCATTGGTCTGAGAATAATTTAAGGAGGCCGCCAATGGGAGCCGGGTCTATGGGGTTATCTTGGACACCGGAAAAATCTATTTCCGGCTCCTTGGAAGGATTTCTTGGGTTGGCCACCTCTTCTGTTCCTATCCCCAAAGTCTGATCTCTCTGGCTGTTGCCCTGGTTGGAAAGGTAGGGGTCTCTGGTATCTGGTTGAGAATGGTCCCTGATAAAACAGCTGAAAGGAACCCCTCTGAAAGGACTGAGTGTTTCTAGGGTCTGACTTCCGAAAAGGGGAGGGTAAAATTTTCTTTTTGTTTTGGGTCTCAATGAGTAGCGGATCGAGGGAAGGGCCAAACAGTCTGTCTCCCGCTAGAGGAGATGAAGCGAGCTTGCATTTATGTTTAATATCCACTTCCCAATTCTTTAACCATAGCAAGTGTCGCGCTGTGACATGTGAAGTAATGGCTCTGGCTGAAAACCTAACTGCATGAAAGGTTGCATCAGCTGAGAATTTGGCGGCTGCTATAAGCTTTGCAATGTCTTAGTGTGCTCTAGTGTTAGAATTGGGGACATGCTTCTGTAATAGCCAGAGCCATCTAAGGGAAGAACAGGTAAAGAAGGAAGAGGCTATGGCCGCTCTGATGGCTCACACATCAGACTGATGGGCCCTGCGTAGGGCTAACTCGGCCCATTTGTCCTCTGGCTTTAATGCCTCTAGTGCCTCACTGGGAATGGAGGACGAGGACGTTAATCCCACAATGGGTTTGTCTACCTCAGGAGTATTCAACAATTTTAAGAAATCTGGGACCAAATTAAAGAATTTCCTGTCGTAACCAGTGGGGATTGGGTACACTGCTGCAGAAGCCCACTGTTTCTATACGAGGTCTGCAAACATGTGCGGGACTGGAATCACATCTGCCTCGACTACAGGTTGGGTGAAGATGAGATCCTCTGGTCGTCGTCTGATGGAGTTGGAATCGTAGAAGGGGCCGACTTGTCCAGTCGCGCAGTGTTTTTGGCCTTGAACAACAGAGATTTGAAAAG
Organism: Pseudonaja textilis; assembly: GCF_049901715.1. Lineage (NCBI taxonomy): Eukaryota > Metazoa > Chordata > Lepidosauria > Squamata > Elapidae > Pseudonaja > Pseudonaja textilis. Next base: position 32,560,817 of record NC_141992.1, on the reverse strand, counting down.
TTGTGGCCGGAACAAGCCTGTAAATACAGGTTGGTTGGGAAAAAGGCCCTCATCCTCAGACATCCCCCTTTCTATGGGGTCTGCTTCTGACATGGCCGGGTCAGTATCATACATTGATTCTGATTCACTCTGGTCCATCTGCTCAATGTGTTCCACCTCCTCCACCTCCTCCTCCTGCTCCTCCTGCGGCTCCTGTAGGAGCATAACCCCTTGAAACTGTACCTGGGTACAGTGTTGCTCTGACCTGGCCGATGACCGAACTGATTGCAAATCATACTCAGCGGGTGCAGGATGACCCCTGGTCAGAACCGCATGTTGCAGGCCTGCTGCAATTCCCTGACGGATAGCCATCTCCATCCGGGTCTTCATTCGCTCTGGCACATCGTCTGGAAGAGATTGTTCCTGTCGAAGACCGGCAGCCGTTGGTGTGAACGTCACTTTGGGTATTCTTCGCATGGTTGGTGATTGAGCTGACTGGGCCTGTTGACTCTGGGGAGCCATGCTGTGCCTGGAAGGGGGGTAGGAGGGAGGAGGAATTGTGTTGAGATTTGGACTTGCCCCTTGAAGTTGTGGTCTGTGAACCACTACCCCCTGCCATTTTGATTGTAGAATGAACAGTACACTTGTTATTTAATGCTGTATTGTGTAGGCGGTTGGCGCGCCCAGGGACCTGGCCAAGAATGGACAGGGTGCCCTGAAATCAACCCCCCCTTTTAAAAAATATGGATATCTGCTTCAAAATTGAGTCGTATCTCAACAAATAATTTATTATTGTTATGAAATTGCTCGTATTATTTTATTGGTATGATTAATATGATTTATCTTAGTATTATTAATATTATCAGAATGTATGGGTATGCAAATATATATCAGATTTGGATGTCCCAATCAGCCAAATTGAGAATGCCTAGCAGGCCAAATTATCACTCACAGGCCTTCAACAGCTTCCATGCACAGGCTGACACTGGCTTAGGTGCTCACTGTTGTGCCACTGGGTAGGAACTGTGAGGGTTGAGCCAACAACATGAATTAACAAAGGCCTCGAATAGGTTGGAAACGAGGTTGTAATGATTCCTCGGGGTATTTTGTGTAAAAAAAACCCTTCAATCTGGAATAAGGATTACCTCACACAGTCTATTGAATTAGCACTCAACACGGCCATGCAGTCCCTTTACAGCAAAAAAATGGTGACCAGACATTATTTGTGGCACATGCGCCAGCAGCAATCTCCCGCCAAGAAAAGGGATAAGCTCTAACAGCTTTCCCTTAGGGCTAAACCAGCAGGGAGGGGTGAAAATAACCAGACGATTACACCTCCACTCCTAAACAGCATTCTTGAGGGGAAAATAACTGCAATACGACTTGGGAGAGAGTGAGAGAGAAAAAGCCATGCCGTTTAAATGTTAAAATGGCTCAGCAATCGTAATGGCAAGGGTAGGTCTAGAAGTTGGGGGGCGGAATGAAATCGAAGCCTCCCTGCGCTTAGGAGCACAAGGAGCGATTCCTGATAATGTGATCCCCGATGGCCAGATGGCAAAGGCAGCATCGGTAAGCCAAAGAACAATTGTTAGAAGAAGAGGAAATTGACTATCTGCAAACCTTAATGAGAATTCTCCTGTTTCGGCCAAGTATTAACGAAAAGCACTGCCTATCTCTCATGAGGCTGAGCCCACACTGGGGAATGCTGGGGAAGAGTCCTGTGGAGGAGGAGGAGCATTCCACAAATTAAGCCCAGCCTAAACAAGCAGAGACTGAAGCACCTCCCACTACTGGATGCTCTGAGCAGCTCGTGGGAGAAAGGGCGTTCACAGGTAAATTTACCAACGCCCATTTTATTTTTGAAATGTGCAAGTGGTATATTAGAACCATGGTGGCACAGTGGTTAGAATGAAATATTGCAGGCTAATTCTGCTGACTGTCAGCAGTTGATTTTGACCAGGTCAAGGTTGACTCAGCTTTCCATCCTTCTAAGTTGGTAAAATGAGGACCCAGATTGTTGGGGGCAATATGCTGACTCTGTAAATCACTGAAGAGAGGGCTGTAAAGCACTGTGAAGTGGTATATAAGTGCTATTGCTATTACTATATTTGATTTGCTTTTCTGCCAAATTAGACTATTTGACAATATTTAAGATCATTTACTCTAGTTGATAGTTGATAAAAAAAGTATGAACAGAATTGGGGTAAAACTATATTTTGTCTGTATTTATGGCATATTTACCAAAATGTGCCCAAACTGAGTGGTATTGTGTCCACAGAGAAACATTCATGTAGCATGGATGGCTCTATAGGTGATGTTTTAGTCTTCTTATTAAAAAGATATTACTAATTTATTAATCAAATATTTATGCATTTGTAAGATTGCTGGCAGCTCACAAAATATAAAATTATAATGAAGTATTTAATACTTCAAAATAAAATAAATAAGATACAAACAGACTCTATAGCATCAAGACTCAAAGGCCCTCCAGAAAAACACTATCTTTAAAATTTTCTGGAAGGCAGACGGTCTTGGAGACAGACAAATCTTCAGTTGGAAGTCTTATTGCAATGTATGACATAAAAGCCTCAGTAAGCCAAAGCTGGATGTGATATGACAGGAAGGAAGGGAGGTAATTTGTTTTTGAATAGATCAGAATAAAAGTTGTCTGATCTTCCGGTGTGGAGCTAATGTACATATGGAAGTGAAGATATAAGTTTAATAAATCAAAAAATAAAATGTATATTAGAAAGTAGGAACTATTTTTGTCTTGATTTCTATGGGTACATGGTAATATAGATTGCTAATAGCTGAAAGTTATGTTTAGTATCCAAAAAATATGATGAAAGGAAGCTATGAGTGTTAGAAGAATATTGAAAAAGGTAATGCTGCATGTGTGGATAACAAACTGATGAAACATTAAAAATATAGATGCAGCTTGTATTCAGAATGATTGTGGGACTTTTCAAATGCATTTAAAGACTGGGTCTATACTTCAGGAATAGAAGAATATTGTTATTGTTCCCCTGTGCAACTACTGTCAAAACAAAAACTACAGAAGAAAATTACTTTGTTCAATATGCCTGGAAGGTATTTAGTAATAAGCAAAACATAGGAAGCATAATGAGGCTTTGTGCTGGCCAGTTATCTACTAGATTGTTGGTCTCCAGTAGAAAATTTATTTTTTGTTCATTTGTTTTTTTAATTTTTTAGCTTTATTAAATAAAAATAAAACAAAGAGAAGAATAAAAAAAATGAAAGAAAAAAACAATGCAACACTTCTTGGGTGACAGCTTGAATGGTTTTTGGTGGACCCTAAACCTTAAATATATTGTAAGGTCCTGTGGAAAGTATGGATTTCAAAGTAAATGAATCACAGACCAAATTAGTTCTGTTTGAGAGTGACAGTGGAGAAATGATTGAGTTACACTTAATGCTGCCCAGAGACTGAAGGAGGGAAGATACATCAGATACTGATTGGCTGGCTCTCTTTTTGCCTTTGCTACTTGAATGCATGGATGAGATGCCTCCCATATAGTCATTCAAGTAACTCTCTTTGCTGATGACTGTGCAATCAACAGTTGATGCTGAACAAGTTCTCAGAAGCTGCTATGTTATCACTCTTAGTGACATACAACTGATAAATATTAGAGCATCATCTGGAGTGATGGATATTTGGATGGATCTCTGCATACTAGAGTCCTCAATCAATATAACATCCATATCTCCACAAAGCAAAGTCTACAGAGCTATAATTATCCTTTCTCTCCTATATGGATGTGAATCATGGACGCTGTACTGAAGGACATCAAACTTCACATACATACATTTTGTTCCATCCTTGACATTTATTAGCAAGACCTGTCTCCTACCTAGAGATCTTGGATCCTCCAGAATCCACCAGTATTAAGTCACTGGTTAACAGAGCACAGATGTGATAGGTTGGACACCTAATCAGAATGGATGATTGCCGTATACCTTACATTTGCTCAATCGCGTGCTGGAATCTAGGAAGAGATCTTGAGTTTAACCAGGTAAGTACTACAAAGATACTGTAAGGAAACTGTACACCACTGTGACAGCTAGAACTAGAAGTTGCAGTGGCGGACAAAACCTGCTAGTGATCACTGTGGTATGAAGTCTTCACCATCTTTGAAGACAGGCACTGCAATGCCATAAGTGGCATCAGATTAACACCTAAAGTTATTGCAATAATGGACTTCTGTGGACGCACTCTGCTAGGCTTTGTGCTTCCATACTGGGGTTGCAAAGCAACCATTGTGTCCATTGATGAATTGCACAGCAGAATGTCTTCTTCAAGCTTGAAGAACTACCATAGATCCTAGCACTTCTTGCCCTCAATCTTGATACCATTAAAGAATGAAAAAAGCCTGCATGAAACAGCAATACAAGTTTAGAAAAGAGAACTAAGAGCAATTTTAAATACTGTTACTATTTGCACACTTTTGTATTAAAAATAAATGCAAGTTATATTTTAAAATAAGGCTCAGTCTAATTAGCTTCCTTAGGGTGTACAGTAATATTAAGTATTGGGAAGTTTGAAAAGTCATTTAAATTTGTATATCTTTAGATGGGCTTTAGAACATCTGTTCTAGACATATAGATTCTGAAAGAGCTTCTCAGATTCTAGTGAGTATAGAAGCACTTCTTCCAGGTGGTACTGCTTAATTTCAGGTCATTAGGTTAATCAGATCTTGCTGATGTTTGATTTTATTCTATAATATAAACATTGACTTGGCACACGTCCTTAAGATCTGATTGGATAAAAATGCAAATGTTGCATTGAAAGTAATGTTCCTTCTGGAATATTTTGGTGTCACAGACAGCAAGACAAAGAGAGCCAGCTTTTGAAGAAACTTAATTGTAATATGTGCTCTTTTCTGTGAGATTCATCTGCTATATTAAAATAGGCAGCTGGCTATAAAATGTAAAATGTAGAGAGATAGAGATAAAGTGGAAGGTTTTTTTTACCTTAATACTGTGCCAAAGGAATAAATCTTCTTTTGCTTTGCCATATTTTAGTGCATTTTAATTAGTATCTCATTAGTACCTATTCAGTAATACAGCCAGATACTGTGGTATACAACATTAGAAGTATAATTAATTTCCATTATTGTGCCGGGATTTCTGATTTACATATGCACATGCGTATACATACATTCATACACACACACACACACACAAACATACACACACAGAGAGAAAGGCATTTAATAATTTATTAATCGTTAAAATTTTAAAAAGTTAAAAACTAAAGAACTAAGAAAAAAGAAAAATGAAACAGAAATAATGAAAAATAAGTAGCTTCTGATTTTTTTCTTCACAACTGTTAAATAAAGTACAAATTCCCTCTTATCTATGGTTACAAAATAAAAAACTCTTATATTTGTTATGATTTATAGTTTCAATAATTAAAAGTTCATTTTTTTTGTTTCATGCAAAACATTGTAAGGGGTAGATTTCTGACTTTTGAGGAAGTGGAAAATAAAGATGGCTGTACAATAAATGCTTTACATTTTTTTGTAAAAAAGGCACATGAGACAGACTCAGGTGGAGCAATAGACATGTTGATTAATCAGATGTTTGTTGTTAATTTTTCACAAGACTATTCAAAGTGAATTGTAAATTGTAACAGCTTCAAAGCATTTCAGATGTAAGCCATGGTAGGCTTTATATTATCAGAGAGGCTAAAGCAAGGGTCTTCGAACTTGGCAAGCTTAAGATTTGTGGACTTCAACTCCCAAAATTCCTGAACTAACATGACTAGAGGAAGAATTCTGGGAATTGAAGTCCACAAGTCTTAAAGCTGTCAAGTTTGAAGACCCTTGGGCTAAAGAATTAATAGAAAGTAAATAAGGCATTTTTCTAATAACCAACATTGTTTAGGAAATAAATACAATATGATATGATATACAGAGACAGAACAAAAAAAAAGCTGTATGACAAACTGGAGGCAACATTTTAAAGAAATAGTCACAAAACAACAATTGGAAGAATTATATATAAAATCCATACCAAGATATATCTTAAATGAAAACTGATACAACATTTTCATATGTGTTGTACAACTCTATCAATAATATCTGAGACAAAAAAAAAACATACTTATGTTGATTATTTGTTTTAATTAGTTTTTACATTGAGTCTTAATGGTTGGCTTTGTTTTATGCCATTTTGAATCACCCAGAATCAGCCATATAAATTTGACAAAATAAATATGTAATAAACACTGGAAATGTAATGGAACAGAATGTTTAGCATATGTGGTAGACTTAGAAATACTGGAAACTTGAAAGTACATGTACCTAGCATGAAGCAAACAAAATTTGGAATTTAAATTTGAAATGAAAATAACTTTCTTACTAAGACATAATTTCAGGGGGGAAAAATCTCAATTTAATGAGGTATATGCTCACAGCAGTGACAATAAATGCTGTCCAATACTGAAAGATATAATGCTAATAACATCTGATTGGGAATTTAGGATTGGAGAAGATGCAGCAAAATTAGCATATATTTTCACAACCAGGCTTAACTAAATTTAAGAAAGAATGGTTCCCATACATACAACACATCCTGTAGCATAGTATCATAGCAAATATTATCACTTACAGTCTGGCTTCTAAGAGGACCTAAATGTTTATAAACTACACAAAAAGGGGAAAGTTAGAAACCCATTATTCATTTATTTTCTTTTTTTATATATTTATCAGTTGTCAAATCTGCATCTTGTTTTCTTTACTTTACTAATATGTATAAAAGGTTTAAAGGTTTCCCCTATCCAATCATTGATGGGGCAATGCTCATCTCCAGTTCTCAGCCAACAAAGCCAATGTTCTCTGAAATACATTTTTGTCACCATGGGGCCAACATGAATAAACAGAAAGCAGTAATCTTCCCACTGAAGCAGTACCTATTCATCTATTCAGATTTTCATCTTTCGAACTGCTAGGTTGGCAGAAGCTGGGGCAAGTAACAGGAGCTTACCCTATCACAGGTCCTTCGGGTCTCAAATCCAGGCTGTCGGCTTTCCAGTTGACAAACTCAGCATCTTAACCGCTAAGCCATCACACCCCTAGATACCTTAAACTAAGTAATTAACCCAAGATCAACAAATATTTTGTTGCAATATAGAATGTTTCTTATTGCTTTTTCAATCTATTCAATTTTGGATGAAAGAGAAAGAATTATTGGGCATGATTGCTGCTTTGAGCTATTTATAAAAATAATAAAAGCAGAATAAAACATTCTTTTAAAATGCCAAATAATCTTGCAACCTTTAATATTGACATCCTATATTGTAATATTGTAATTTCTTGTTTGATGGCAAACTTCCACAAGATCAAGGTGCTCATGGAAATACCCTCTTCTTCACTCCCATCCTTCTAACTTCCCAAAGGAACATTGACATAATTTCTTATCAATCTGAGTACAACCCACCTCATAGAGGGCTCTACAGGTCATAAGCAACACAGAATTGGATTTGGAAACTAGCAGACAACCAACATAGTGACTGAAACATTGGTGCAAATCTGCTGAAACTGTTTTCACCTTTCAACATTCATACTGCTGCTCCTGTATTAGCTTAAATTTCCAAATTGTCTTGAAAGACAGGCCAAAGTACATTGCAGTGCAGTAATCTAGTTTGAAGACAATAAGGGTATGAGTTTTTATTTCCAAGATATTCTGTTCCCAAAATAATTGCTGCTGCACCACACAATGCTGAGCAAAGTTTGTCTTGCTATAGGCTGCTTTTGCTGAGCAAGCAAAAGCCATCATTCCAGAGAGGAAAACAAATGGGTCTCTTTTTTTGCATAGATGGAACCTTTCTTTTAACAAGGGAAAGGAATGTGATACAGTTTTAAGTTCCATGTGCTCTACAGGAAAATACGTTTTTTCATAAGGAAGGATCTACAACATCTTTCCTTCTGGAAAATTACTCCCTCCCAAACTAAGCCTCCTTTTAAAGTTGGCTAAATGTTTGTTGTTGTTCAGTTAGGATAGAGAAGTGTTAGAAGCAAGGCAGGGAACTATATCTTCCCTGCTTTATTATATAGAAGACAATCTACTATAGAATACAATCTTTGATGGTTTTTCCAAGTCTAGTTTAACAAGGGTTGTAAGAGAATGCTTCATTCAGATAGTTAGCAAGTCCGCCAGTAGAGTGAATAAACAGACATATCTGATTATAGTCTTATAGTTGAAACTGGCTTATAGTTGGCCTGTTTCTGTTATGTCCCTTTTTTAAAGCAGTCCACATCCTCCTGTTTTGACAGGTGATTGTTCTACTTAAACTGGAGTCAGGTTCTTTTTTTAATTCAACAAATTAAGCAGATGTTCTAAAATCTTCCCAATACTATTGAAGATAAATTCTACTGTCTCTAATATATGCTTGTCCCTCCTTCATTCAAGGAAAAATCTAATAGCAAAATTGCATCTGATCAGGTACCTTATCTGAAATTTATGATAGGCCAGATGCCATAGGGTTATTTCTGCCTCTTCTTTGAGGTGGTGGTTTTGCAGGAAAATCTTTGGACAAACTAGTTTGGCACTTCAGCTATAAAATAGAAGTGCAAAATTGAATCCTTCAAATATAAAATGATGTGTTTGACCATATCATATCCTACCAATTCTTCCATGTAAATACAGAGCAGAGTATAGAAGCCATTGTGATCTTATTCCAGGTATATTAACAATCATATTAGGAAAATCCAGTGCTGAAAAATATTCAGTCTTCTGAGGAAAACTGCCAATTGCAATTTAATTTGCTCCACTAGAGTATCAGAAAAATATCTCCCCCCCAGCCTTTTTTGCCTGTATCTGTGTATGTATATATGCACACACATACATACCCACAAAAACCCATATTTTAATATTGATTACATTTTTGCTGTATGATCAGTCAATGATGAGCTATATTTAATGGCATTTGAAATACTAGATCAGGTTTAGTGATCAGAATACATGGTTTTGAAGCATACTTGCAGAGCTTTCCCCTAGATGCTGATTTTTCTCTCTCAGTTTTCTACTTTTTCCTCTTCTGTTCTAAATGTTTTATATTCATGCAATAAAATATAGAAATCTGCCATTGTTTTAGACATTTTTATTTATGGAAACACAATATCTAAAATAACTAACAAAGCTATAAGAAGCATGAAACAAGGATGATGTGACTATGCATAAAATGTGGGGAAGCATTTTTGTATTCTAAATATGTACAATGAGTATGGTCACATTGCTGTGTAGCACAGAGGAAAAATAAAAGATAGTTAAACAAAACAAGCATAAAATCAAAAGATAATGAGCAACTAAAATGCCGTAAACATTCCTGAATAAACATTTGAGAGAAAGATTTTCTCTAAAGTCCACTGAAACTTTTGCTTAATTACTAAAAAATTATGTGATGTGAGTTCAGTCTTCTATTATATTCATGTTTTGCTTCAGAAAGAATAACAAAACAACAAGAAATAAATTCTCCAGAAGAATCAAGACACAAACTTTGAACTACAGTTAGCCTTTCATTATTTATTTACAACTCTGTGTTATTCAGAAGAAAGAAAGGCAATAGTTCAAAAATTGCTTTAACAATAACAGAACATGATAAAATAATGTTAAAATATCACAGTTAATAATTCAACAAAAAGAACTGACTGAAAAAGTCTCTGACCCAGATTATTAGTAATCTGTAGAAAACTGTAAAAGTTCAAAAAGCAAAAACAAGCAAAGGACAGAATTTCATGGGGTTTTGACAGTTTAGTTGATAGTTTTCTTGTACTAACTGGTTTGGATTGTATCTCAATAAACATAGTCTTTAACTGAGATTTCTGATAGTTGTAACCCAAAGCATCAGACAGGGAAATAAGATTTCTTAATGACTTTTGTGGGATTTTTAAAGAAAAACAAGTATTAATTGAACAAAAGGAGAGGACAGATTTTTAATCTCATACAGGAAAATAATTAGATTCTCTTCAGAATCTGGGCAACAAAAATCTTGAACGGTATTCCCATCTACAAATATCTACACTGAAAAAAAAATTGCAATTCACTTTATATCTCTAGAACATGGATGAAATCTGATACAATTCTCCATTTGTTAAAGATTGTAATTCTGTTTCTGACAGCTTTTCTTACATGTAGGCTGCAGATTTGTCTTTATAATAAAGTGTTAATTATGTTTGAATAACTCTTTCCCTAGTAATATTACATGCCATAATACTGAATCATAACTGGTCAAAACTTTAGATTCACTTTTCTGTATAAGTGTGGCTCTTCCTTCCCTTCCTCCATAGGAGACTTGGCTCAAATGTGGGAATGAAAGAGATAAGGAAAGTGGTAAGGATATTGAAAGGCTTTGGAGAAGAATCTGACATTAAAATAACCAGTGTCTTTTAATGGTAAATAATTTAAAAAAAAGAAGTGTCTTAACATAAAGTAGCTTCACCTTGTTTATGAGCGATGATTAGGCTTAATTGTCTGTATTGGGATGCCATACAGTATTTCATTGCAGAAAATTGTAGAACATTAAGTAGAAAAGGTTTCTGTTGGAGATTTCTGAGGGAGATCTCCTAACCAAAGTACGATCTTCTATTATGCCTTCCCTCATGAGAAAATGTTATGTGAATATAATTTTTAAAAAGTAAAATCAAGGTTTATGAGCAATATCATCTGGGGAAAACATCTGGGGAAATATCATCTGGGGAAATCTGTTTAGATTTATAATTAAAATGTTACATAGAGACATCCTGTGAGAAGCTTGTGAGGGAAAATCAAATTGTGATAACCACTACTTTAATTAAAGCAAGAATTTATTATTAGCTGCCTTGCCTCTTGTTCAGAATTCAACATCATGCAGGGAACAGACTTTGATTTGAGAGGACCACATCGCATTTCAATACTTAGGTCTAGTTGAGCTTGTGTCTGAACCAGTGATTGAGAGCTATAACAGTAAGAAGCTTCTACTGGGTGATAAATGCACCCCTACAGAAATAAATTGCTCCTTCTTTAAGTCCTTCCCTACTGCTTCACTCCTATTCTTAACAGGATGAGTAGTTGAACCAAAAAAGTGGCTGTTACTTTAAAGAATAAATTAGTTTGACTCTTAACTCAATAATTAAAATGGTTATGGCTATGAGCCTGCAGGGATAATGTACTATTATTATAGTCATTTGTTTCAATTAAATGCTTACTGATTTTACAATACCAGCTGGGCACCTGTGTGAGACAGCTATTACTCTGAACAAGACATCTCAAATTCCACCAGAAATTGTCCCCTCTCCAATGCATTCTACATACAGCTATGACAGTTTCTTTGAAACAAATTGAATGGAAACAAAAAATGTGTGTGTGTGTATACATCTTTTTGTCCAATGTAAACTAAGGAATTTGATAAGGGTGGTACATTTCTATTTAATAATAATTAATTACAAACTGTATTATACAGAATCTTCCCTTTGAAACAATTTCACCTTCTCCTGATGGCAATTCAAATAGCATTTTAAGGGAAGTCTTTGTATATCCTGTGCCACAATTCCAGGGGGCATATAGCAGAATTTCTTTGTAATCTATTAACATTGTGATTTTTGCTATAGTGAGTTTCTGATTTGAATTGGCTGTAGTTCTTGGTTTACTAAGGAAGCAGAAATATAAAATGGTTGATCAAGCTTGACAGATCAGAATAGGTTTTTTTTGTCAGAGAGAGAGTAGACATTAGTTATTGCTTTAGAAAATCTGTGTCATCTTTTATGCTGTTTGGTTACTTCTGCATCAGTTTGGGAAATAAATCATTCTCCAATATTCTAAATACTGTTATGGTTCTTTTACTCTGAATTTCATACTATTCCAAAGAATCTTTAGTTTTGATAGTTGGAAGATTTTTCACATAAATTCCAGTGGTGGGAAATAACTTTTTAAAAATCCTTGAAAGGATACTTGCTACCAGATGTCACTTTTCACATGCAGATGAGTTATAAGATATGACCCTAAAGCATTGTCCTGGGTAGAAGTTAGGAAGATGCAGAAGCATTGTTGTATAACTTCAAAAGACTTTACTTAAAGCCAATCGTGCACCTTGAGCAATATTTGATACATCAGTCCAGAAGTCAAAGCCAAAGGAGTCAATGTCAAAGCAATATCTATCTATCTATCTATCTATCTATCTATCTATCTATCTATCTATCTATCTATCTATCTATCTATCTATCTATCTATCATCCATCCATCTGGGTCTTCCTAGAACAGCAGTTCCCCAAGTATGGCTTGTGGATCCCAGGAATCTATAACACCTTTTCATCATGTCCACACAGTCAAATAACTATTTTAATTTTTCTCATTTTTAATTTCTAGTACAATAAATATTGATAGATATAAGCCACATAAACCACAGGTCTTTGGTCCTCAGTTGTTTTTATGAATGTAAAGGAGTCCTGACACCAAAGTGTTTGAGAACCTCTGATTTAGAAGAAATGGCCCTTACTATTTCAGTGTTGATTTATCATATAAACACACACTGTGTGTGTGTGTGTGTGTGAGAGAGAGAGAGAGAGAGAGAGAGAGAGAGAGATGTTTCCTCTTAATTATTAAATTATTCTTTGTCATCTGTAGCACACGGTAGAAGTTCAATCATAGTCTGATGCTAAAGTATAATAAAAAAGACAGAGTGGTAACAATGTTAATTAGTGTATTGGATAAAGCATATCAGGTGCCCAATCCAAGCCAAGTGTGGTTAGCTAGAATCTATCTCCTGATATTAATGGAGCCAGATTGACTTTATACTCATTTCTGAAAATTTTCATAATAAATTTTCTGCACAGGTCTCATATCCATAATTACATTCCTGGACTAGTTCTGCTCTGCTGCATAAATAATATGCACTTTAAAGAAAAAATATGATTACATATTTAATGGATAAATGGAGGCGTTGTGGTCTACTGGCTTCATAATAAGATTTTTTTAAAAAAATCTTAATACAGTGTTTGCCCAAGAGACTAATGTAACTGTAGATGGAAATGATCTTTTAGATTTGTTTAAAACTCAACACATTACATTAATATATCTTTCAACAATTATAAAAAATGAATGAAAAATAAGGAGAATGTATTATTTTTCTTACTAATCATCTTTAACATTTAACACCCTTATGAAACAGATGCAGTCTAAAGAGCTCTAAGAAATGTATAATTCTACATGTAATTAGAGCTTACCACAGAAAGTTGACAGTGTAATATTAGTTTCTTTTTTTTAAGGATTTCATTGGATGCTAGAAAAATAGATATGATCATTTTTTTTGCTTCTTATAGAATGGTATAAAGCATTTTAGAACAATTTCTGCAAAACTTATTAAATCAGAAACAAATGCTTTTCCTTGCAAGTGATCTAGAAAATGTCCTTTGTATCCTGACCTTTTTTTCAGAAGCTGCAGGAGAAGCGTTGTATATAAAGAGTTGATTGTGTGGATTTTGACATTTATAATCTGATTCATATAAATATAGTTTTCCGATTCTCTGTTGGGAGCTTAATCTGGAAGCTACTTTAGCAACAACCATTGTTTTTGAGATAATTTGAGTTGGCATTAAAATTCTTCACAGTTGTTCATTCTCACATTAAAATCATCGGTTCATGTTGTCATCATTAAGTCATGTGGACAGATTCCTGTGAAGCAGTCCTATAAAACAAACCTGCTTGTCATTCAGCTACACAATTCTACATTCAGTTCTTTGGAGGACAAATAGAAATGGATTGAAAATGTGACGCATTCTAAAAAGTACATTGAATTCTCTTGTTTATTTAACAGAACTGACAAGAACAGCTCTTATAAAACCTTGCCAGCTTCCCATTCTTAAGCTCCCTCCCTGTGTCTTTTGAACATCTGAGCCCTACATGCTGTCTAATGCTGTAGAAAAGCTCTTGATTCCTGACCTGTAGCAGTAAATCTCCTTCTGTATTTGGATTTATTTCTGCTGAAGCTTACAGAGCCCTTCCAGTTCTTCCCTACATTTCTTACTTTATGAGCTGCTAATGGAGTTGGCAAGAGTCCTCTGCTAATGAGAGATTGCACCTCAGTGGGCTTATTGGAAATGAAAATTGTTAATAAATAAAGTCCTGAGTCTTTAAAGTCATGTTAACATTAATCAGGTTAATATAAAAAGTGGGAGGGAAGAGTCTGGCAAAAGATTAAGATAGTATTTGATTTCTTTCCTGCTGGTTTCTACTGGGTTTCAATTGATAGTATCTAAGTATCTGGATTAATTTTATTTCAAAACAAGTGAAGGAGCAGTTGTATTTCAGTGCTATGGCCTTTTTATTAAGAAGTCTCTCCCCCCGCCGCCCTTTTTTTTAAATGTTAGCAGTTATAGCAGAATGAAAGTGATAGGCCACTATTTCTGAGCATCTTGTCTCTTATTGAAAGAGAACTAAGAATAGAATCTTGTGGGCTTTGTTGGAGGTCACGTTTTATTCTTTAAATATCACACAAATAACTTACTCTTTTTGCTTCCCTGATTCACTATTATCGATTTGCATTAACTTTAGTGTTATGTTCCTTATATAAAGTATTTTTAAAAATTGTTATCCTATTTAGGTTTGATGTTCTGCTAATCCTGCCCTTAGCGTGGATGATTAGATAACCCCGATGAAAAGAACATAAGATGGTGACAATTTGAATATTTGGACCCTTCTGCAAAACCACCCCTCAAAACTTCTGCTATCATTTTTATCACTGTGCTAGTGCTTTTCCTTTTATGTCCCATGCTGGGAAAGATGAGTGGCACCACAGCATTATGATACAAGAAACAGGAAAGCAAGATGAGACTGAATAACATCTATAACGGTATCAAACTAATAGTTAACTGACTCAGCTTCTTGAGATCTACCCAAATTCCAGTCCTTGTTTGTGGAAAGGGCTTGGTTTATCCCTTATATCTAAGCCTCTAAGAGATACTGTCTCTGAATGTGAAGGTTCTATGCATATCTAGAATAATGTCGCATAATTAAATTTAATTCCTAAAGCAGATAAATAGATAGAGGTTCAGGTGAAGAGCAGCCTTGTAAAAAGTTTATAATACAACAACGTTCTAGGTGCCTAACTCAAAAGACTATAATAAAATTAAATATTTTCTTTCTGTTTCCCAAGTTTGTTTCTATTCTTAGAGTATTAAAAAATTTACAGGAAGCCAAAACAAGTTTGTTTTGAAGAACAGTTAGGCATAGTAATAAGCATAGACAAAAACTAATAGTAATAATGTACCCAATATGATACATAATTACTGACTACATTGCTATGGGCTTGAAATGCAATAATGAATGAAAATAGTTTCAGCACACACCACATCAGGGGTGTCAAACTGGCGGCCCATGGGCCAGATGCACCATGCTTGGCTACACACATCCCCGGTTTAGCGAAGGGGGGAAAGTTGCGGTGTGTCACATGATGACAACATGACACCACGAGTTTGTCACTCCTGCATTAGAAGTTTTTAAGAGGAATACTAAGAATTTTAAGAAAATAGATTTGAGGAAACCCACAGAATTTAATTGTTTTTTAAATGGCAGCTCCATACATAAGCATTTGGAAGGAAAAACAATGTTTAGCTAGTAAAGTTATCATAAGGAATATATAAGAGCAACAAATACAGAAGCTTGATGGACTTGATAGAGATAAGTTTATGCTGGATCTGAAAAACAAATTAAGGAGCAACATAAATGAATAAATCAATGAAGACAGGCAAATGTGTTCTTAAAAGTCCAGAGAATAATAGATTGTAGTAATTAGTGGGAAATAATAAAAGATTAATAAAAATAAACTGCAAAGGGAAAATGTCATGTGTATAGCTAATTATCCATGAAAAGTGAATCATGTGGGTGGCAGTAATGTTTACCAGTGGAGATGTGGATTTATGAAGAAAGCTGATGAATTTGGTTTTTGAATGTTGCATTTTTCAGGATTGATCAAATGGAGACATAGCAAGCAGGTAATGGAAGGAAAGACTGAACAAAAGCAACTTTTCTGGAGAAACTTGCTGGAAACCAAAAACTCTTCTTCAAATATACTTAGTCCTTAGTGTTTTATCTGGGTTTTTCTAATATTTTTTTTAAAAAATTTACAAATTTAAAAACATAAAATTTCAAAAATACAGAAACAATAATATGTGAATAACACATAATTCTTTACATTTGTTATCGAATTTGGTAAGTCCTAAAAATCATTATTGGCTAGTACTAGTCACATCTTCACTCACTATCACATCCTAAGTGCTAAATAATCCACACTATATTCTATTTATTTTCATGTTGGTTTATAACTACTCTTCTATTATGAATACATTCAAAAAATTTTAACTAGTAAACAAGAAAATATTATAAATGGCTAATAATAATAGTAGTAGTAACAGAGAAAAGAAGGTTTAAAACCTTTAATTGTTTTTATATATTTAATATAAACCACTGAATATAATTTGTTTCTTAGGTTCATTTACATGTTTCCCCTTTTATTGTCTATCCACTTATACCATTTATCCCATATCCGGTAGTAATCTGTATCCTCCTTCCCATTGATTTTGAGTGTGAGCCTCTCCAATTGGGCACACTCATAGGTTTTCTGAATAGCAACCTATATCGGTGGTACATTTGAGTTTTTCCAATATTGTGCTAGTGAAATACGTGCCGCAGTTAATTAATGGATGGTCAGATATTTTACTTAGCGAGGTAGTCCCCTTTAATCATTCCCAACAAAAATAATTCCGATTTCTACTCCAGCCCACACTCTATAATTTCTTCTATCCACATTTTTATTTTTAACCAATATTTCTTTATCTCAGGATAAGTCCACCATGAATGAAAATATGTACCAAATTTCCCTTTACATTTCCAACAGCAAGGATTGGCTATCGGAAATATTTTGGCCAATCTAGAGGATGCCAGATGCCATCTGTACATCATTTTGTATAGATTCTCCTTGTGTACTGCTGATTTGGTTAGTGTCAGGTTTTTCTGCTAGATTTCATCCCAGGCATCCAGATTGATACTATAGCCAAAGTTTTTTCTCCTCCCAAGCTAACATAGGACCTTTCACGATTTAGTTCCTTTTAATTCTTCCCTCACTATCTAATATTTGGTAATATTTAAATTTTTTACTGAAGTCCATCATATTTAAGTGAAACATTGCCTCCACAGTTGAAAACCACCTCGGGATTTTAGTATAATGATTCTTTCTTATATCAGTCCAAATTTTAATTAAAGACTTTCGAAATACATGTCTAGTAAAATATAGATTATTTTTACTACTCGGGTTCCATAAAAATGCCTGCCAACCTAGTTGTAAATCATGTCCTTCCAATTGTAAAATCCTATTATTCCTTAAATCAATCCAATATTTTATCCACACTAATGCTGCTGCTCTATAATAGGTCTTCCAGACAGGTAGTCCAAATCCACCCCTGCTTTTATTATCTTGTAAATACGCTTTTTTTAATCCTTGTTTTTTTCTTTGCCCAGATAAATTTCATCACAATTTTATCTAAATCTTTTTAAAAAATTGTCCAGTAATATCGGAATTGTTTGAAACAAATACAGTATTTTAGGTAGAACATTCATTTTGATTGTTGCTATTCTACCTAATAATGAAAATTGCATCTTATTCCAATTTTCCAAGTCCTTTTCAATCTGTTTCAGTAATTTCATATAATTATCCTCTCTCAGATTTAATGTTCTAGCTCTTAACCAAATTCCTAAATATTTAATTTTATTTACAATTTGTTTACTATTTGTTATGTTTTTAAGTAGCATTTTGGTTTTTTTCTTGTTGATTTTTAATCCTGCTAATTTACCAAATTTATCTATTTCATTTAGTAGAACTGGTCCTGAGTCTATTGGATCTTCTATAACAAAAACCATATCATCTGCGAAGGCTTGTAATTTATATTCTTGATTTTTTATTTTAATTTCTTTATTTAATCTAATTCTGTCCAGCAAAGTTTCCAAAATTGTTATAAAAAGCAGAGGTGAAAGTGGACATCCCTGTCTGACCTCCTTCCTTCAATGATTTGGTAATTTCTCCATTTAATAATACATTGGCCTTTTGTGTGGCATAGAATGCATTCAACATTTTTACAAAATTATCTCCAAAATCCATCAGATTAATCTGCTTTTTCATGAAGTTCCAGTTTAAGTTATCAAAGGCCTTTTGTGCATCCAGGAAGACCAAGGCCATTTGGCTTCCTGGATGCTTTTCATAATATTCCAATATGTCTATATTGTTCTTGTGTTATATCTGATCTGTCTCATGGGAAGAAATCCATTTTGATCTGGGTGAATTTTATTACTGAGTATTTTCTTTACTCTTTCTACCATTATTGCAATAAAAATTTTGTAATCTGAATTTAAAAGGGATATTGGTCTGTAATTGTTTGATTGGCATCTGCACCCTCTTTCAGAATCAATGTTATGTATGCTTCCTTCCAAGATGCTGGTATTTTGGCTTCCATTAATACCCCATTGCAAACCTCTAATAGCATTATCTCTAGAATATCACCTGTCTCTTTATATAGCTCATTTAGTAGCCCTTCTGGGCCTGGTGTTTTGATTCTTTTTTGTTTTTGAATCACCGCCTTTAGCTCATCTAAAGTTATTTCTTTATTCAGCATCTCTTTTTTATCCTCTGATATTGGGTAGAGAGTTCCTTCTTTCAAATATTCTTCTATTTTATTTATATCAACTACTTCTTGTTTGTAAAGATCTTCGAAGTACTCTCTTACAATTTCCTTTTTTCTCTCCTGATCTGTCTCTATTATTCCATTTTTATCCTGTAAGTGATATATCGTTCTTTTCTGATTTTCTTTTCTTAATTATATGCCAGCCGCTTTCCAGGTTTATTTGCATGTTCGAAATAATTTTGTTTTGTACATAATAATTTTTTAATTAGTTCCTCTTGATCTAAAATATTCATCTCATGTTTAACTAATGCTAGTTCATTTCTAATATGCTCAGCTCCTGGGGTTTCCATTTGCTTATTTTCCAATTTCTCTATTCTTTTTGTTAGGGTTTTCCACTCCCCCTCTCTTTCTTTGTTTCTATTTGCTATATAAGCTATCGATATTCCCCTTAAGTATGCCTTCATTGTATCCCATAGGTTCTGCAATGAGGTACCCTGTTTTTTATTAAATTTAAAAAAACTAATCAATTCTTCCCTAACTTTTTGAATATATTCTTCCTCTTTCAGTACTTGGGAATTAAGTGCCCATCTACCTTTTTTATAATGACTATTTTTCCAAACTATCTGTATTGGGTTATGGTCTGCCCATTTGTTAGCCAAAATTTTTTATGTCCTGAATCAGTTTGTATAGCTCGCTATTTATCCAGGCCATATCTATCCTGGACCATGATTTGTGTGGGCTGGAGTAGAAAGTGAACTGTGATATTCCTGGGTTCCTTTTTCTCCACGCATCCACTAATTCTAATTCTTCGACCATCTCTGTAAATTTCTTAGGCAATGTATTCCATTTCTTATATTGTCTTTCTTCACAAGTATAATCTTGTCTATTATCTGTTATTGCATTATAGTCTCCTATAATACAAATTCTTGGGTTTCTAAATTCTATTAGTTTTTCATATAAGCTTTTGTAAAATTCACTCTGGTTTTTGTTAGGGGCATATATCCGCACTAATAATGTCTTTTTATTTTGCATTACCACCTCTACCATTACTGTTCTTCCCAATTCATCTTTATAAATCAATTCTGAGGCTATGTCTTCTTTTATATATAATACTACCCCTCTTTTTTTCTCTTCCGCCAATGTTGCATACATTTTCCCCAACTTTTTATTTAATAAGTACCCTTTATCTTTCTTCTTTATATGAACCTCTTGAATACATATTATATCAGCTTTTTGTTTTTCTAACTTAAAAAATATTCTTTTTCTCTTAGCTGGGTCATTTAACCGATTGATATTTATAGATATCAAGTTCACTCCTTTATCCATTCTTTTCTTACTTCTATCTCTCAATATTTTTACCTGTCATTTGACTTCTCGTCCTCACTCCTATTTCTTCTCTTCCCAACATCTCCTCATCTCCTTCCCTCTCCTTCTCCCTCCCCTGTTTCTAGATTGTAGCTCTTCTTGGCTCAGAATTTCACGATCATCTCTGCTGCTCAGTTCTTCCTCTATTCCTCCTATTTGATCCAAGAATTCTTGAGCTTTGGTTAAGTTATCTATTCTCACCCTTTTTTCCTTCCATATTGCTAGTATACCCGCTGGGGTAATCCATCTAAAAGATATATTTTTTTTGTTTAAGTAATTTATGAGAAATTGATAGTCTTTCCTTTATTTGCGAATTCTCCTCGGCACCTGTTTTAGAACAATCACTTCTCTATCTTTGTATTTTATTCCTTCATCTCTCGTAACTCTATAAATTATATCCTTCACTCACCACCTTGCAAATCTAATATGCACTTCTCTGGGGAGTCTATGCTGTCTCGCGTAACTTGTGTACACTCTGTATATGTTGTCCAGCTTATCCCTATCTCTATAGAGAAGCTCCGCCAACATCTCTGCCATCACCAATGGTAAGTTCTCTCTCCTCTCTTCCTCCACGTTCTGGAATCTAAGATAATAGGAGGCCTTGTCCTTCTCAAGATGAGTCAGGGTCTTGTTGGTTTCTTTATTCTGCTCCTTAATTGTTTGTTCGATGCCTTCCAACTTCTTTTCTGTTTGATTAGCTTGTTTTTCAATTGCTTTAATCTTCTCTTCGTTTATTTTAATCAATTCTTGGATCTGGCCTATCTTTCCATCCAAATTTTTGATGTCACTTCTCATTTCCCCTAACTCATTTTTTAATTCTTCTTTCATTATTTCTCTTTCTACTTTGCTTTCTGTATGGTTTTTGGACATCGATTCCTGCAATGTCAACATCATGCTTTGGATAGTTAATAATGTGGTTTGAACCGATTGTGTGCTGGTTTGGGCTGTGGATTTTTCTGGTGCCAACATTCCTTCAATCGTTTTTTGGGTCAATGTTGCTGTGGGGGTGGATGGTGTTACTGCTGGTGTTGGTTTTCTTCCTACTTTGGTAATGGTGGTAGATGTGCTGGTCATATCTTTAATAATTCTTTGTTGTTTCTCCACTATCCTAGCTATATTCTCCCAAATCGTATTTCCTACTACCATCAAATTTATCTGTGTTTTACAATTTGATTTTCTCAATTCTCTAACGTTTTTATTACTATTTATCTTCTTGGTCTAATTTCTTGCCACCACTAGGCGAGGAGATTCTTATCAGTTACTTAACTATATTTTCAAACTTTCCAGCCCACTTTACTCATTATTATTCTCATTTTTCACCTCCCGTTCTATTAGTATTGTATCTAGTCTTAATGAATTCAATAGATTGTCAATTCTTAAATCATCTAACAGGTAAAAAAAAAATCATTCAAGTATGTTTAAGTATCTAACAATGTTATAACTCCAATTACTTCTTTAAATTTATTGCTATATTTCAGTTAATATTACCTTGCATATATAATAAGAATTTAAATCTCTAATATATATGTGTGTGTGTGTGTGTGTTTTCTTAAGTTTTCGCGGGTTCTTACATGTATGGCATTCGGCTTTGCTTGGGTATTTTCCCATGTCATAGTAGTTGTGCTTTTAAAGTTGTAGCGACATTTCAGCAGAATCTCATCTGCCATCATCAGATGAGATTCTGCTGAAACGTCGCTACAACTTTAAAAGCACAACTACTGTGACGTGGGAAAATACCCGAGCAAAGCCGAATGCCATACATACATACGTATATATATTTCAATAGTTCACAGTATTTAATATAAGGAGGGTAGGAGAAAGAGAGGGAAAGAACAGTTAATTATCTCATCTTTATATTAATCAATATATTAAGATCGTTAATCTGTAGTCAATCAGATATATGTAAAGATTGAAAGAAACAAAAGATATAAAATATACTCCAAAGGGGTTAAATATCACTTACTTAAATTAAAATCTATTTCAACCAATCCATCTCGTTTTCTTATTAATTAACTATATACCCTAAGTAAATAGAAAATGAAATTATACTGTTCCGATCAATTTTAAGGGAGAAAAAGCGATCAATATGAACACTAAATGAGGAGAGGATTTACAATCTCCTTTTTTCCTAGTGTTTCCTTAGTAATCCAGTTATATCCAGTAATATCTTCAGGTCTCAATTCTCAGTTCTCAGTTCAGTCTGGTACCTCTGCCACTTTACTCCGCTCTCCCTGTCACAATGTCTGCCTCCACAAATTGCACTCTAATAACTTTCAAAGATTTCAAAGTTTCATAGTTCTTCTCCACTATAGAATACTCTCCACAGTATGTTCATGTGGCTGGAAATACAAAACTTTCCTCATCAATAGTCACTCTTCTTTCCTTTCTACTTTCCTTTTTGAAAGCAATTTTCCGCTTTATCCGGAGCTATGGGTAAACAGCTCAGTCTTGTCACCACTTTCCACTTTCCCCCTTCCGCTCCGGTGTTTCACACACGTACCAATTACCTTTCAAATTTATCCATTAGCTATAATCCATCATCAATTTCCTTTCGACCTCTTTCCCGGACTCCAAATTCAATCTTGTCTCTCCACTTCCTTCTCAAAGTTGTTCAGGCCAGCCTAACTGACTGACTTCTTTTGCCCTGTGCTTCGGGCTCCCTTCTTTACCTCCAGGATTGCAATTCCTGCTTCGGCTCCAAGAGTTCTTTCTCACTTGAGTGATCCCACCAGGATCTAAATTCTCCTCAAACGGCTGCCCATGAGCAAAAACCCCGATGTAGGAGAGCAGATCAAGGTTCTCCTACCTCGCCATGCCGCAACATCAACATTTTCTAATAATTTAAGACTTAAAGTCATGAATTTGGTGAACACATCCAAAAGCATTTAGAGAAAAATTCTTAAGTGACCTTCCATCAAAAAAAGGGAAAGCAGAGGAAGACATTTCCTCCATAGAAATGTTAAATGAGAGGCTACATTAACAATTAGAAAACCTAAAACAAAATCAAAGAAACTTGGGAAAGAAGGGAGTCAAATAAAAAATTGCTCAGTAATTTCAGCCAAAACATAATGATCAAGGAGGACAAGGACAGGAATTCTTGAACTTGGCAATGAGTCAGCTATCAATGATTTGAGAGTAGTCTGAACTAAGTCTGATGAAATATTTCAAAAGACCTTGAAATAAAAAATTATAAACAGCAACAAAAAGCCTGTCAAAGCATAAAAGGAAAATGGCTGGTGAGTGAAGAAATAAAAATAGGTTGAGAGGTTTAAAAAAAAACAAAGCAAAGGGAAAACATTGATTGTTAAAACAAAGCAAAAATGAAGTGTGGCCACCTTTTAGATCTGCTAGTACTGTTACTGAGAAAATTCCAAGATTTTGTCCATGCACACTTGCAACTCTGGATATTATGATCCCAATATATTTGGAGGAAGCTGGAGTTATAAGAAAGTGATAAATTGCTTATATGGCATTAAGGAGATATAATAAAGGAGGAGATAATCCCCATGAATACAATGCATTTGGAGAAATTAGATTAGGACAGCAGAGTTTACTACAAAAATCTATGAGGAGTAGCTTTATATTCAGTCCAGTTTTTAATATTTGACAATGACCAGTCATTTTAAAGAGATTGTATGAGAAACCAGAAGTACAGTATTCTAAGTATAGAGCAGACACATTCCTAAACCAGTTTGCTTCATACTGCCTTGAAGCTAGCTAGCTAGTGTGTTTCCCCCAAAATAAGACTGGGTCTTATATTTTTGGGGCCACCAAAAAAGGCACCAGGTCTTAATTTTGGGGAGGTCTTATTTTTCTCCCCAGTGCTGATGGGAGCGAGCTGCCCCTTGCGCCTCCTTGCCTAATTGTTTTATCAGAAGCTTGTCGTGCAAAACAACTGATCTGTGGGTGAGCTCCTGCTGCCAGCTCCAAGACACATGGCCGCTTTTGCAGCCTCAATCTGCTAGCTCCGGGCATACAGCTACGTTGAGCCCGGTGCTCTTCGGGTCCTGATGGGCACTGAAGTTCTCTTGCAGCATTGAAGAGGCACGCAGTGGCCAGTGCTCAGCAGCCCAAAGGCTGCAGGAGGTGAGGCAGCACAGGTACCATGGTTCCACTAACGGCTGCTCACAAAAGGGCCCTGGCAGGGCAATGGAGGGGGAGGGGAGATGGGATCTGTTGTTAATCAATCACCTCCTATAATGATGTAACTTTATTTTCCTCCTATCTGATGCAAAATCTTACCAATTAGATTTTTTTCCAAAAAAGTGTGAACTTAAAATCCTTTGGCCTCCAACAATTTGAAATGAGTGAGCTTGGTAGTCTTTGTCATGAGCATTCCCTGTAAGGAAATGTTCCTGTTGAAACATTAACTATTGTAACTGTGTTTGCATCAGTTGATATTTTCTCTTTGTAAGTAAGCTCAACATTCCAAATTTCAAAAGGAACATGATTTTTTTAGATTCTTCAATGTAGATTTGAATTCTTCATTTGACTAATAAAAATGCATTTGAAAGCTGTCCTGACTGATACTAGTGGATTTTATCTTCCACTAAAAATACTTTAAACTAAATATTTTAATTGAGAATTGTATAAGAAATCCTGTCCTGTAAACAAAATATTCTATTTCTTTCTACCTGCTCTTTCCAACCTCTTTTAATTTTTTGTTTTCAGGTTTCCAGTTTCACATGAAAAACTTTTTAATTTTTTTTTTTAGTATTTCAGGAAAACTGAATGGAAAAAACTTTTGTTCTCCTGTAGCAATTTATTCATTCATTCATTTGTTTGTTCATTCATTTGTTTGTTCATTTATTGGCTTTTTATGCCAATCTTACTAATACAGTGACTCTGGGCAGCTTACAATATAATAAAAGTTTTTTTAAAAAAACAATTAAAACAGAATGAAATGATTAAAATTAAAAACCCAGATGATGCATAGCTATGAGGAAATAATTTTCTCTATCCTGTCAGCCACTCCCAAGATAATGGGCCCCTGTCAGGTCCTCAGGCAAGTGGCAGAGCCAAGTTTTTAGGTTCTTACCAAAGACTAGGAGTGCGGGGGCATTTCTCACCTGTGATGGGAGAATATTCCAGAGAGCGGGAACTACAGCAGAAAAGACTCTTCTCCTGCCAGATGAAATTCTTAGGCTGGCTGAATCTGAAGTAGGCCTTTCCCCCTAGAACAAGTGGGGTGGATTAATCCTAATGGGTTAAGGTGATTCCTGGATTCCTTGCCATAAGGGTTTTAAAGGTAATGACCCAACAGCTTGGATTAGACCCAGAAGCAAACTGGCAAACAGTGCAGTTTGCATAACAGTGGCATCACATGCGCCACCCAAGGGACACCCAGAACTGTCAGCATCACTGCATTTTGTACCAGTTATAGCTTTAAGGGTAGCTCCATGTAGAGCATGTTGCAGTAATCCAACTGGGAGATGACCAGGGCATAAGTGACAGTGAATAGAGTCTCATGATCCAGGAAAGGATACAACTGGCGCACAACATGAAGTTGTGCTAAGGGGCTCCTAGCCATGACCGTCACCTGCTCTTCTTATAATTATTACTGTAAAATATTGTACATTTTTGAGGACCCAGATTTGTAGTTTTCATCTGTACATATTTGGCTAATTATTCAAGAATTAATCTTTTCATTGTTGTTTCCATCATATGATAACATTTTATGACTTTCTTTTTTGATTATGAAAATGGAGCTATCTTGCTGAAAAATACAGTAAACAAACAAATTTGTATGACCCTATTTTGAAAAGCGAAGTACAACTCGCAAGTCCACTCCAAGTTGCAATGAAGTCTTCCCCCCTTTCCTCCTTCCAAACTCTGCTATTTGGGAGTCAGAGTATCGCATGACCTACTTCAAAATAACTGTTAATACTGCTGATTAATGTCAGATTAGCACAGGATTATAGTGTTAGCCCATTATAACAGCTCTGCTGTAAGGCATATGGCATTTGAATTCAAGGGATGCCTTAATTTGCCAAGGATTACCTGTAGAAGAGTGTTAGCACATGAGAAAATGCTCAGCAATAGATTAATATTAAAAATATAGTACAATTTTATCTAAAATACATTGCTGAATATTCTACAAGGTAAAAATAAAGCTAACATAGAAGTGTTTGATATGATGGAAACAGTTCCCTTACAAATTAAGGGTAATTTTCCCCCCAGCATGGAACTTTAGTTTTTTTTTCCAAAAGTGATTGATACTTTGGTAACAACCATGCCCAATTTATATCATCATATAATTTTGATAAGATAATAAATACAATTTAATTTAAAAGTAATATTCTCCTAACTCAGATCCAGGAGATGGTCCACTCAGATGCTACGTCCTATGAGTCCAACCATCAAGTTCCCCTGATCAATCGACCAGGGATGTTAACCAGTCACATGAGTGCCCTCAGCCAGTCACAGCTGATTTCTCAGATGGGTTTGAGGAGTGGTGTTACACATGGTTCCCCATCACCCCCTGGAAGCAAATCTGCTACACCATCTCCCTCCAGTTCTACTCAGGAAGAGGAGACAGAATCACATTATAAGGTACGTGCAGCCATGCCTGTTTTGATAGACATAGAGATAGACAGTGGCAGGCAAACCTACAACGGCAGAAATAATTAACTGCACCTAGAACAAAGGCGTTCAGCCTTTCCAAGAGAGATACATACAAAGAGAGAGAACTTTTTTTAAACCCATCTGAAAATAACATTTCTTAGCAAAAGAATTGGAAGAGATATCAGGATCACAAATTATATCAGACATTGAGGTGTTATATTGATGCATATAGAACAATTAATGCAGCAAATTCTGAAAGAGATTTTTCTTCCTAAATATTTTCCATCTTGCTGAAAATGCTAAGTATATCATTTGTACCACCCTTCCAGGTTAAGATTTTGAAATAAAAGTATGATTTATCACATACAAGTATTCAATTCCGCAGCTGAAAATGTTTTTTGTAGAGGCAAAAAATATCATATTTGGAGAATGAAAATAGGAAAGCATAAATATTCAGCTGGGATTTTAATTAAATAGCTTGCGAGGTCATTATCAGAACGAAATAACAGCAAATGTTTCACTATACTTAAACCTAGCTAGGAAGGATTTTTAAGACATAATAAATTATAAGTTATTTAAAGCAGATGATTTTGCTTTCTAGTGATAAATATATGCTGAATATGTTGTAAGGATGTAAAGAATGTTTGCATGTTAACATAGCAATTTGTATGAAGAAATGTGTTTTTATATTGGATGTTTTGCTAAATGAATATTCATACTTATTTTGCCTTTGAAAATAAAGTCTTGCTAAATACATTTACATATTACCCATCATTTTTGTAAAAACACAAGTCATAGCAGAATAGCTATAGCATTTTTTTTAAAGGATGAAGACTCCACACTGTGAAAGAGGCAGCCATTTTATGTTTCACCAACTGGAGAATCTCTTCCTGCAGCTCATACCAAGATAACAGCTAGCTAGCTATGAGAACATGACTGGTAGATCTACTGCTTCCAGAGAAGGGGAACATGAGAGAGGGAGGTGAATCTTCCTTCTTCCTCAAGTGGTCAGTCATCCTGGACTAACTGTGTTCGGATCTGCACCTTATTAGAGATAGTAGATTAAGGACTGATGGCAGGCAGCAGCTATTCCTTTCTTTCTACTATCCTTTTTATCATGTTTTCTGCCACTTCTTCTCTCTCTCCTTTGTGCCTGTGCCAAACTGGTTGTTTGTTAACATATTTTGAAATTAGCTATATGGTGTCCTGAAAAATACACACACGCACACGCACACACACACACGATTGATTGATTGATTGATTGGATACATCATATTGGCCCACCTGGTGAAAGCCAATTCTGAAAGTTCCTGTGGCTTTCACCTAATTAAAAAGTAAAAGTTTCCCCTTTCCCCCAAATCACTGGTCATGCTGTCCAATCAAGGTGCTGGCCAGTTACTTGGTTACTTCACTCCTCCTCTGGCCACCACCTGTGGGAATGTCCTTGGTTCCCACAAGAAAACTTTATTGTTTTGTTTACAAAACCCCATCTAGCTATTTCCCCGCTCCCTCTGTTGTGTGGCAACCCTGAAGCCTTGAAGATGGCCTCAGCGAGGTTCACTTCAGAGTTCACATTTACCATTATAAGAGAAATGTGTATGTTTCATGATGATTAAAATAGTTAAGTTAGCCTACATTATCTCTGTCTTATTAAAAATGATGGGAAGGGCAGGTTAATATCTGTGTGCTCATCTCATGATGATCATAGTGTGTGGAAAACAGCAGCTTGGTATATTAGTGTGGTGAGTTATAAAGAGCATAATGAAATGAAATAGAAAGAAAGTAGCTGGAAATTAAGACAAAGGGTTAAATTGTAATAAATTGAATAATGTTGGTATGATGTTGTGTAGTGAAACAATGAATAACAGAAGGGAAGGTATACATTTAATTTTAAAAAGCTATACTGTATGTTTGGCAACAGAACTGATGTTATGTACACTGTTGTGGATATAGTTGAAAGTAGGAATTCATAAGCTGATGAAGGTTGCATGATATACAACCAGTTAATGGGAAAAATGGAAGAAGCAATGATTGGATTTAGGAAAAATTATGCCATATCCTGAATGAATGTGCTTCAAGGGAAAATTATTTTGTCAGATGACATGAATAGAGGGTTGGGAATGAGGCAAAAGAATGCCATTCAGAAACCTAGGAACTGTAATTGTTTAATGTATTGGCTTAGATTTTTCTTTAAAAATACGTTATTTAAGCATGTCTGTTCATATGTACATATAAAAAATGAAAATATAAATCAAAATATATTTGATTGGTTTATGATGAAATACTTAAAGAACTAACAAATGTGATGAGAAGCTCTGTGGAATATACTGCAGTGTGTGTGTGTGTGTGTATGTGTGTGTGTGAAGACTTGCCTGAAATAGAATGAAAATAATTATGCTAAAATTATGCTGCAGGTATTAGTATCCAGGAAATAAATGATAAAAAGAAAACAAAAATACTGTAAGAATATTGAAAATTGTACACCCATAAGTGTGGTATTCTTGGACACATATTAATCTAGTATGGCTGTGTGATTTGTTATGTGACAGGATTTATTACTTATAGGAATAATAAAACATAAAAAATAATAAAAAGAAGAGGTAAAGTAAAAAATGTGAGTAAAGAAATAAATGGTAAATAAATGTGGATTGTGTGATGTATCAAAAGGGACATTGGGTTGGGTTGATTATATTGAGACAACGAATAAGAATCAAGTTGTAAAAGAACAAAATGAAGGAAGGATGAATGGGAAGTCCAAGAAAGCCACGGTTGGATGAAATCTTAAAAATACAATAGTAGAGGTAAGGAGTTTAAAGAACTCAAGGCATTTCTGGGTGGTCTAATTGTATATGGACATGGTAGAACAAATATATGTGCAAGCGTAATGAACAGTATTTGTGTACACTAAATTTACCTATATGCATTGTTTTCTTATATGCTATGTTTCTTTGGTCGATTGATTTTTATTTCACTTAATAGACATAATCTATTGGATAATGTCTACATTCAAATACTGTAGCTTAAACATCTTCAAAGGAAAGATATCAATAGCTAACATTAGCCTTCCATTTGGGAATAAGGAAGACAAGAAATTTTGCTAGTTTTGCTTGCTCTCCTTGAAGCTAGCTAAATGCCGGTAGTAGTTGAAATCCAGCATAAAGTCTGCTTAAATGTAAATAGGGATATGATATATGATATGGGTATGGGTTCAAGAATATATACATACAGACAGTGTATCACAATAATAAATAGGATATTCCTAGGAAGAAAAGTAGTAACATATTTTCCACACAATAATGAAGCATAAAGATATTTCTTTGAAACAAAAAATATAGTGAAGGTAATTGTATAGCTGTGAACCTTTGCTATTGAGAAAGAATAAGAAAAGAAAGATACACTTGTTTGAATTATGGATCTGGAGATGATTGCAAAAAGTACCATGGACTGCAGGAAGAATCAATCACTAGTGAATTGCTTCCTTAAGGTAATAGCCAACTATTAGAAATTCACAGGCTTCGGGCATGTGTATAAGTGGATGATAGATGAGAAACAAAAGGAAAATAAAAAAATGTTGGAGAAGGTTGAGAGAAGAAGGTGGCAAGAAAAGGTAGATAAATAGGTTCAAATAAATTATAGCAGTGTTGTGACTAGGTCAGATCACTTCACACAGGTAATAATTTGTCCATGTGATTACTAGGAATCATGATTACTAGGAGTTACCAACTCAGGAACACTTCAGGAAAGTAACTATGAGACTGATCCCTAACTGGCCAGAATGCCCAATCCCACTTCTGAAAGTTTTTATGAAAAGCTGATTATATGTGTCACCTGCACTAGGTAGACCAAACCTGTAAATGAGATTCACTGGAAGGCTTCTTTTTCTGTGATTGGCTACAGTAACAGAATCTTGGAAATCTGATTGTGCTGTGCCTCCTCCTTCTCCTTATAGTTCATTGAATTAGGGAACATCTGCCTCAGTTGCTTCTGAATGTTTTTTCATTGTGGATTTTAAAAATGCTTCAGTCCTTTTGCCTAGATAACGGTTCCTGCTTATCTCCATCAAGGCATCTTCCTTATTCTCAATGTCAGTTAGGAGTATTTCTAGTGTGAATGAAATTATCAAAAGGGTAGAATTAATCTTATTAATTCTCACAACCCTTTCATATTATCAAAACTAAAATCTGACAAGGAATCTTTTGACTTGACAAAATTTGCAAAAATGCACATTTGAGAGTTAACACATGCCCTATATTGCAGGAATACTAATCTGTTTCTTTAGAAATAATATAAATCTCTTTTGATCTTTAGATTTATTATTATATTTTTCACATAGCCTATTTATTCCATTTTGCTGGTGAAAAGATACCCAGAACAATTTATGTATGATCAGTGAAAACAAGACAATTCTTGTGCATACTTTAAAGCACATAGTAAAAAAGAAAAATGTAATGAGGATGGAAGAAGAAACTTGATTTGTTTCTAATCCAGCTAGTCGCAATAGGAGCTATTCTTATTATGAAGAGTTAGAATAGAAAAAAACCAAGTAGAAAAATACCCAGGGTCCTGATCTCTCAACATAGCTGGTAAATTCTCTGTGTTTATCCCCTGTCCTCTCCACCTCTTTTTTTTTGCTAGAGCAAATTGGTCTTGGTTAATTGTATATATAGTGGAGTTTACAGGCAGAATTCACATTCACTAAGTCAGGTTTTATTCAATATGGTTTGTTGATGTAAACTATAATGTCTTTATTTTCTCACAACCCTAACTTGTGGATGAATTCACACATGACAGTAATCAGAGACAAATCAGATCACTTTTGTGCCATGCCACTGTCCACAGAATCTACCTTATAAAGCTCTGTTTTCTCTGATTCTAACATTTTGCATATATTGCTTAAATTACTCTTTCATATTAAAAGAAATCTGCTTTACAGAACTGAAAGCCCATGGCTAAGTTGGTGGAGTAGGATTGCACATAATCAAGTGCACTTTTAGCCTTGAAAGCCCTGGTTGATGGGCTAATCCAGTGCTGGCGAACCTTTTTGGCACCGAGTGCTGAAACAGGAACGCATGTGCAGGGGGGGAAGAGTGCCAGCAACTGGAACAGCATCTCCCCAGTGTGCGCACACTGGAGCATCAGAAATGGAAGAGCAGCTCCCCGGCACGCATGCATGCACTGGAACTTCCACTTTCCAGCATGCGCCTGCCAGCCATCTGGTCTTCCGGTTTCTGGTGCACATGTGTGTATAAAGGCATGCACACCAGAAACCAGAAGATCAGCTTCCTGGCATGCATATACATGCCGGGGAGCTGCTCTTCTGGTTTCCTGTGCTTCTGCGCATGCAAAGACCAGCTGGCCTGCGCATATGCATGCGCTGGAACCCAGAAGAGCAATGGGCAATGGCTGGTATGCCTGGAGAGATAGCTCTGCATGCCATTTCCAGCACATATGCTGCCAACAATGGGGCTAATCTATCTCTCCCAGCCCCAAATATCCAATCAGATCCTTGTGGGAGGAAACTGAAGAAGGCGTATACCACCTTGATTTCTGGGAAGAAAGGAAGGATTTAAACCTAACTAATAGATAAATACTCCAGGATAAATACTGCAAAGGCAAAAATCCATATGTGAATAGAAACCATTCCCTTTCTGTGAATGATAATAGGAAAAACAAAATGTGCAAATAATAACTGCTCATCCATAGTCACCTATTTCAGTTTGTACAAAGATGTATTAAAAATAATAATGGGTGCCACTTTGCAGGAAGTATTATACTCATTTAAGATGAATACACATTCCTAGATAACATTCTATTTTTTCACATTTCTAGCATAGTGCAGCTATTTCTAAGTCACAGAACTAGATGCTTATGCATCTGGTCCTTGTAACTAAGGGCTATCATCGATTTTTTCTGATAATAGCAGTGAAAGTAACCAACATGACTACTGCAGGTTCCCTCTTCCCTAGAGTGTTGACTATAAATGGTATGCTTATAGATCCATGTATAATTATTTTCATATTTTTTGGCATCACTGTGCTTCATATGTTCCATAATTAGCTATGAATTCTGCAGGTACATGTTCTAAGAGTTTGGCACTGTGGAAGCAATGAAAGTCCAAGTATTTCTGCCTTCATTAATTTAATTGTTAAGTAAAATAGGAACCAGAATGTCATCCTTTTACATGAGATTAACTCTGTAGCTTTCTGAATATTGTCAGTGATTAATAAAGCATTCAACAAAGTGACCAAAAAGTATTAAAGATGAACATTTTGTGTAGCAACAACAATAGCAATAATCTCTCAAATCCAGTAGCAATTATGGTTGCCATATGCACAATCAGTTGATTCAGTAAGTCAGAAATAGTAGTGACAGGCGGCAGGCATGCCCTGGCATTGAGCCTACAATAGAGGTTAGTTTGTGTTACACTTCAATAGTCATCTCAAGGGGGTAAAATAAAGTAGAACTCTCATTTCCCCCTGGAATGAATATGGTGGGAAAAAGAAATGATTTGGAGTTTGTGCTGGAAGAAAAAAGGATATTTGATCTCAATTTCCTCCCTCTAGTGCAGTGTTTATCAAAACTGGCAACTTTAATACATGTGGACTTCAAACCCCAATTCTAAGTAGTTTCTGTATCTCCTTCTTTATGCTGCCTTTGTTTCATTCTGTTGGAAGATTAATCTGTTTTCTACTACTTTTTCATACAGGCTTTATACATTATTTACCTGTACTTACTGTACTTTCTTTTACTTCTTTCCTTTCCTTCTATGTCCATTTTTCCCAAAATACCCTTTTGACAAAAAGTGACTCATACAGACTCATCATCCTTGTATCCATCTTTTAAGTCTTTCGTCATAAACATTCAAATTAGTCAAGTTTTTCATTCAAATAAATGTTTTTTTCCTTTTCTATGTATACATATGAATAAATGTACAAGTAATTCTTTATTAATGACCATTTGAAATTATGGTGGTATTAAACAAATGGTATTCAAAGTTAGGGCTGCTTCAACACACACACACACACACACACACAGGCAGTCTACCCATGCATATGATTATAGAGGTGTTTTAAAACCATCATCCACCTATGTCCCCTCATATTTGCCTGTTTCTTGGAGACAGTAGTAGTGTTGGAAGTAGAGGCCCAGACTTAGCTGTCTGCAACTGCCTCTCAGCCTCTAATTCAGCCCAGTGTCACTATGCTTCTGTCACAGAATGCTACTTCAAGCTCCATGTCATGACCAGCTAGGCCAGCACCTCAGCAAACAACCCTAGCCACTTCTACTGCTCTCTGCAGGTCCAGCTGCATCCAGATAATCTTCAATTTCTTGACTGCTCCGGTCCTGTGCAAGGCAGCTGCTGGCTATGCAGGCCTTTCTTTCCAAAGCTACTTACACCATTCTCCAAATAATGTATATGCCAAATTTATTTTATTTATTTATTTATTTTTATTTTATTTATTTTATTTTTTATTTTATTTTATTTGTCAATTGTTTACAAGATAATAAGTGTATACATAGTTATGAATACATGAAATGGGTACGTATAAGAAAAATAAAAGAAACAATAGGACAGGGACGGTAGGCACGTTGGTGCACTTATGCACGTCCCCTACAGACCTCTTAGGAAAGGGGTGAGGTCAATAGTAGACAGTCTAAGGTTAAAGTTTTTGGGGTTTGGGGAAGAAACTACAGAGTCGGGTAGAGTATTCCAGACATTGACCACTCTGTTGCTGAAGTCATATTTCCTGCAATCAAGCTTGGTGCGGTTAACCTTGAGTTTGTATCTGTTGTGTGCTCTTGTGTTGTTATGGTTGAAGCTGAAGTATTCATTGACAGGTAATGTATGATTTTATATACCATGCTTAAATCAGACCGAAGACGGCGTAATTCAAGGTTTTCTAGTTCTAGAATTTCGAGTCTGGTGGCATAAGGTATTCTACAACGAGTAGAGGAGTGGAGAACTCTTCTTGTGAAATATTTCTGGACTTTCTCAATTGTGCTAATATCAGATACGTAATGTGGGTTCCAGACTGATGAGCTGTATTCGAGTATTGGTCTAGCAAATGTTTTGTATGCTCTAGTTAGTAGTGTGATATTACCAGAGAAAAAGCTACGTAAGATTAGGTTAACAACTCTTAATGCCTTTTTGGCTATGTAGTTGCAGTGGGCACTAGCACTTAGATCATTAGAGGTGAGTATTCCAAGGTCCTTTACAGAGCTTGGATCATCAACAAGATCTTGACTATTCAGCTTGTATTTTATTTTCGGATTTTTTTTGCCAATATGTAAGACAGAGCATTTATTTGTTGAGATTTGAAGTTGCCATTTGTTTGACCATTCTGATACACAGTCAAGATCTTCTTGAAGGGTAGCACATTCCATCCTCACGATACTTTTGAAGGCATTGCAACACATTGTTAGTGTATTTTGTATCACCTTTTTTTGCACCAGTGCAGTTGGACTGATAAAAACTATAATCTCTAACCCCTGGCTCAGGATCCCTGTATGTGGGCCAGCTAGGGCCTTCATTTGCATGTCAGGCAGAGCTTCTCTTTGTGTCCTAACTAGGATCTTGCTTCATGAAAAAAGATCTGGTTATGCTGACATGAAAGGATCGGGGGAGGGGGTTCTTTCTTTTCTGTCAGGGTAACCAAGACGTTCTTTCATGCACCAGCAAAAGAAGCCTGGTGCATGAAGGAAGGGCCCAGCTATTCCAGTGTGAAAGAAAGACCCTTCTAATTAGGGCTGTCTTTTGTGCATTAGCAAAAGTGTTGCAGTGGGCAGGGCTAGGCCATGTGACAACTGCAGGTAGATAAGAGGAGCCAAAAAGAGGAGTGGTGGGAAGAGATATACAGGCAGGGGAAGTTCAAGAGGAGGCAGTCCCTTACCTTACCAAGGGTCAGGACTGGGAGGGATCAAGCTGGGAATGGTTTGGATTGGGGTGGATTTTCCCCTAATGACCAGTAGGATTCGATTAACAATGGCAACAAATATATTTGGGATTCCCATTCCTATACAATGTAATCATGTGACATCATACTTTATGAGCCCTTTGCTTAGTGATGGAAATTTCAATCCCAGTTACTATCATTCTCATCCTGGACATTCATATTTTGAACTGTTACCATCAGGGAGGCGTTATAGGTGTCTTAAAATGAGGACTAATAGATTGAGAAACAGTTTCTTTTCCAAGGCAGTAGTTGTCTTGAACCAAACAGTGCATTTGTGATTTAGTTCTATTATTACTATTATTATTATTATTATTATTATTATTATTATTATTATTATTATTATTATTATTATTAAATATTCTGTAGTGTGATTGTGATGTGGTGTTTGGAGCATTGTGCTGGAGTAGCTTTCAAATTTCATTGTATTCATGCAATGCAATGACAATAAAGGTATTCTATTCTATTCCATTAACCAAGGACTATCTGTATATCATATTCATGGGAAGGTCTTCTATTTTAATAGCCAATAATGGCAAATCAAGTAATGTGCACATATGTGAATGAACATTTCCTTAAGATAGCAATTAAAATGTGTGGTGTATGTAATTGTTTTAGATTAATCACATAGATAAAAAACAGTGCTGGGTCAATAGGTTATCAAAAGTAAAGGGTGCTGAAGAGAACATCTGTAAAAGTAATTGTATATTTGCATTGTGTTTTGGGAACAAAGTTGAAAAAGTCACCTGGCATGCATGTCCTTAAACTACTCCAGGTGGATTTTTTCTCCCCAATTCAAAATCAAATATATTATTTCTTCTAAAATAAAAGTGACTGAAAGAGGAAAATAATATATTTTTCTTGACTCTTTGACAGGCAACTGGAGAGAAGAGACCTTTGACAGATCTGGGCAAGAAACCCAAAAACCAAAAGAAGAAGAAAAAGAAGGATCCTAATGAACCCCAGAAGCCAGTGTCTGCCTATGCCCTCTTCTTCAGAGACACACAAGCAGCTATTAAAGGACAAAATCCCAATGCTACCTTTGGGGATGTGTCAAAAATTGTTGCATCAATGTGGGATAGTTTAGGAGAAGAACAAAAGCAGGTGAATATTTTTTCCCATCTAGTTACTCCTCCCCCCGCCCCCCGCCCCCATAATGCCATATTTTATTTTCATTTATGTGATACATTATATGCCCACACTATTATTTAAGATGGTAGTGATAGTTGTTTTACTAATGTAAGCTATTTTCTGCAGCAGTAAAATTATCAATTACTTTTTCTTCCACATACCTTCATCTCATATTAAAGCTAACATTTTCAGTAAAAGTATTGCCTGAAAAAGCCTTAGGGCTTTTGAGTAGCTTATAAAACCACCCCCATTCCTGAGTGCATTTTTTCACTGAGTATGTCATTATTTGTCTTCTGGATGGTGATGATTGTTATTTTGTTGTTTTTGTTACCAAAGCTATCTTCATACATAATTTTGTGTAAGTTGGTTTATGCACTTTCTAGAAGCCTAGAAACCAGAACTATGAATTACAACATAGCAAAAACACAGCTCTTTTTCCAAGGCAATAATATATGTAATATTATATGGAACAGAAATTTGTGAATCTCATAGTTTCTATTGTTAAACAATATATTAAAAATAAATTATCTGTTATTTTTGATACATGTTCACAAATTGAAATGATGCTACTAAGCATCCTTAAAGTTATATCTTTTAAATGTGGACTTTGAAAATTGCTATTTTGAAATTGATCTCTCAAGTAGAAGTGATAAAAAATGTACATAATATTAGATTAGAAAAGATGTTTTGTGAAGATGGGGAGATGTGTGGATGCAGGGATATCTTGATGGAAAGATATATGCATATCCTGCACTTTTCAAGAATCCCTTTGCATAGTTATGCTGTTTTACAGTGCCACAGAATCATAGCCGAACAGGGGCTGAACCTTCAAGCCCATGCAATCAAGTCCAACTCTTTGCTCAATGCTGGAGTTCAGATTGTAGCATCCCCAACAAATGTCTGTCCAGATGTGGCTTGAAGGCTTCTCCCTTTGTAATTGATTCTACAATCAAAGTTGACTTATCATTAGGAAGTTTTCTTCAGTTGTAGCTGGAATCTGCCTCCTTGCAGCTTGATCCTTAGTACACATCCTGCAAACTGGGATGATAGATAATAGTTTCTGCTCTCCAGGGATTTGAAGAATCTATAAAATGCTAATTGGTTTTAGTTTCTATTGCTTCATTAAATTGCAGAGGTAATTTTCACTATAAGTTTTGCCATATAGTAGCTGAATTAAGGTTTTAACAAATCTTGAAAACTTATATTTTTAAAAAATGTATTATCCAGGAAATCTTATATTCACTCACCTAGAAACAGGAAGTAGCATCTTGGGGTATTTTATTGGCAATAAATGTGGAAATTATCTTTCCACATTTTGTTTATTTCAGTTTAGATGCTAACCCAAGTTTAAACCAAATCTGAGCAGCTCACAATATCATATACAATAGAAATGCTTCACAAAATAAGATGGGGATCTGATTGTTTGACGCAAAAACCCACCCAACAGGGATCTCTCTTCACCCTACCCAAGGCCTGGGATAACTTGTAAGCTTGATAAAATGTAAACAAGGTGGGAGCCATATGGATGGTCACCTAGGACACCAGAACTTTCCTCCCTTCTTGTAATCTGTTTTAAAGTTACCCTTTAAGCCTCTGAAGATTTTTAAGACTATGGAAAGGATTGGAGAGAGTTCTGCTAAGCAGCTCCATCAGTGGAAAGTACTCTGTATCTTTAAGAGCTGTCTTATCTTTTCTGTGGGTTGCAATGCAATGCGTGATTATTTTTTAAAAAGACACAAATATTTCCTGAGAGCCAAGATCCTTCCACTGGAAGTGTTCCAAGAAACTACATTTAGGAGAAAGAGAAGCAGGTGGAGAAACCATTTAAAATTAAAATTGTGCTTTAAAATGGCTCTGCATTTTATGTAGCCTTGTGTTGGTGACAAATACCATTTTAATGAACTCCTCCTGTTTTTTTTTTTAATCTAATGTAATTTTCAAATTTTCTTCACTTTTGTGACTCGTTGGCAAAGGATATTAATGATTCTCTATTATTCTTGGCCATGCATATGTATTTTTATATAATTACTTTTTGCTGCCAACTTGTCTCTATTGCCTGTCCTGTCCACCACACATTCTGATCTAACATAGAAATTGGATAGCTTTACAACTGCAAGAGAGATGTAGGAACTCCTTTGCTACCCAGGGTTGTTCTTGTTCTTGTTTTACCCTTAATGTTTCTCTCTAATATACTTGAACAGTTGCTTTCTATTTGGGCCAGAAAAAGGTTTCTGCTCAAACTGCCACTTATCTTGATTCAGTAAAGATAATATATTTTGAATTCTGTTATCAGTAGAAAGAGGGCTACTTCCATTGTATTTTTCAAAACACTTATACACTGCTCAAAAAAATAAAGGGAACACTTAAACAACACAATGTAACTCCAAGTCAGTCACACTTCTGTGAAATCAAACTGTCCACTTAGGTAGCAATACTGATTGACAATCAATTTCATATGCTGTTGTGCAAATGGAATAGACAACAGGTGGAAAGCATAGGCAGTTAGCAAGACATCCCCAGTAAAGGAGTGGTTCTGCAGGTGGTGACCACAGACCACTTCTCAGTTCCTATGCTTTCTGGCTGATGGTTTGGTCACTTTTGAATGCTGGCGGTGCTTTCACTCTAGTGGTAGCATGAGATGGACTCTACAACCCACACAAGTGGCTCAGGTAGTGCAGCTCATCCAGGATGGCACATCCATGAGAGCTGTGGCAAGAAGGTTTGCTGTTTCTGTCAATGTAGTGTCCAGAGCATGGAGGCACTACCAGGAGACAGGCCAGTACATCAGGAGACATGGAGGAGGCCAGGGCAACAACCCAGCATCAGGACCGCTACCTCTGCCTTTGTGCAAAGAGGGACAGGAGCACTGCCAGAGCCCTGCAAAATGACCTCCATCAGGCCACAAATGTGCATGTGGCTGCTCAAATGGTCAGAAACAGACTCCATGAGGGTGGTATGAGGGCCTGATGTCCACAGGTGGGAGTTGTGGTTACCAGCCCAACACCATGCAGGATGTTTGGCATTTGCCAGAGAACACCAAGATTGGCAAATTTACCACTGGTGCCCTGTGCTCTTCACAGATGAAAGCAGGTTCACACTGAGCACATGTGACAGACATGACAGGGTCTGGAGATGCCGTGGAGAACGTTCTGCTGCCTGCAACATCCTCAAGCATGACCAGTTTGGCAGTGGGTCAGCAATGGTGTGGGGTGGCATTTCTTTAGGGGGCCACACAGCCCTCCATGTGCTTGCCAGTGGTAGCCTGAGTGCCATTAGGTACCGAGATGAGATCCTCAGACCCCTTGTGAGACCATATGCTGGTGCGGTTGGCCCTGGGTTCCTCCTAATGCATGACAGTGCTAGACCTCGTGTGGCTGGAGTTGTGTCAGCAGTTCCTGCAAGATGAAGGCATTGATGCTATACACTGGCCTGCCCATTCCCCAGGCCTGAATTCAATTGAGCACATCTGGGACATCATGTCTTGCTCCATCCACCAATGCCACGTTGCACCACAGACTGTCCAGGAGTTGGGGGATGCTTTAGTCCAGGTGTGGGAGGAGATCCCTCAAGAGACCATCCGCCACCTCATCAGGAGCATTCCCAGGCCTTGTAGGGAGGTCATACAGGCACATGGAAGCCACACACACTACTGAGCCTCATTTTGACTTGTTTTAAGGACATTACATCAAAGTTGGATCAGCCTGTAGTGTTTTTTTCCACTTTAATTTTGAGTGTAACTCCAAATCCAGACCTCCAGGAGTTGCCAAATTTGATTTCCATTGATAATTTTTGTTTGATTTTGTTGTCAGCACATTCAACTATGTAATGAACAAAGTATTTAATAAGAATTTCATTCATTCAGATCTAGGATGTCTTATTTTTGTGTTCCCTTTATTTTTTTTGAGCGGTGTATTAAGGTAGGAAACCTCAGGGACCCATGTAGCATCAAAATAAGGGAGATTTATTAATAGATTATTTACATAAAATTTAAAATATAAGATTTAAATTTAACTGAAAATATACCAATTAATTGTATCTTTGATAACTTCCCCATTAATTCTTGATTTTTTTTTCTAAAATTCCCAGATTATCCATATTGGTTCTGTTATTTAATTTGCCCCAGCTTCAGTTCCAGAATCAGTGCCCTTAAGTTGAATTAATACTATATTAAGTTCCAAAAACAAAAGAAATAATAAGTGCTTTCCAAAGCAACAAAGAGCCAAAAAATCGATCCAAGGTGGCTCAGCCTTCACTCTGCGCCAAAGTTTTGGAGAATAACCAAGATTACAGTAGATTTCTTGGTGTCTTCAGTTCTATATTCACCTGAAGTTCCTATTTGAGTATCACTGCTGAATTAATGAATAGGTATATTGAAAGAGAGAGAGAAAATTGTCATTATCATCATCATTATCCTACAGATCTCACAAAGCAAATGTTCATGTTTTTAGGGAATATGCCTCAATTATTTTTTGAAACAGCAAGTTGGATTTCCTTCCCCCCCAAAAGATTACTCTTTCATGATTGTAAATTTGTAAGGCTTTTGTTTCGCCTTATGCTAGAAATAAGAATAGCCTTTCCAGATGAGTTGTTACAGTTTGATTTGATTTTAGGCCTAATTCAAGCAACCACATTCATCGTATTACAATATGGAATAACAGTTTCAGTTCAAGTAAGATATATAATCTTAAGTCAAACAACATGTACTTTACAAACACAAGATCCCAAATTTCACACAGCATCACCAGATGGGGAAAAGAAACAGCCAGAGTATTGATCCTTAGATGAAACCTTTGATCTCACTCCAAGGAATTCTAGATAACTGTTATTTATTCTATCCTGAAGAAATATCTTGGTAGAGAGCATGAGTTTTATTTAGTACTTTTCTGGTCTGATCAACATTCAGACATGTGTTTCTCAGTTGCTCTATTCTGTCTCAATGTATACTTTTCACACAATGTATTTGCATTTTTAGCTGTCTAATTGTTTTCTTGAGTGCTGGTAGTTTTAGTTGATCTGAATCTCTGATTTGTGTTCGCATCCTAATTCATGCCATAAAATATTACCGTGTGATATTGCACTATTTCAGTTTAACCATTAGATTTCTATGAGAATAAAAGCATATATTTCTTAAAGAAAGGCTGGATGACAAAGGCAATAAAATAGTAATGAGGAATACTACCAAGAGATAATGCTTGCCAAACGAAAGCTGTGTCCTGAGATAGAGCTTTTTCTTCATGGGAACATAGTGCTTTATCTAGGAATCTGGTGACTTGGTTTTCCTTATTTTTCAAGTCTCTCTTTGCCTTAAGCAGGCTTAGTGAGAATCAGTTTAAGAAATGATTGATGGTGGACATTAATGTCTGAGGTTGGATTAAAATTATAAACACATTTATACTTTTAGAAAAATGTTTTAAAATTATCACACTGAAGATTAATTTCTTGAGCCAACTGTGTGCATTTGTAATTTGGTTTGCTGGCTGGAATAATTTGTATGAAGCCTGCTAAGTTCCTTTGATGTTCTTCCTGCATTCATGTTCAAAAGACTATCACATAAAGATTAGGTATGAACAAGGGACACAGGGCTTGGTGCCATTGTATTCATGAAATCAATAGACAGTATAAGATCAGTTGATAATTATTACTGTTTTCAACAATACATTTTTTGGACACAACAACCTTTTAAGTAGCCCTCCCTAATTTCACTATGTAATTAACTATTGTTTACATAAGGCAGCACAGTGTGGTGATCCAGGAAGATTTCTCACCCTCCTCCCAAGCAGCAATAGTAGATGAATTACCCAAACAATGAGATCAAAATGGCAGTTCTCAAAGCTGGGTGACAGATTAATATTAATTTGATAGATATTAAACTTGGCATTGATACTAACTGAAATGAGCTACCATGTATCCAACAAGTATCTTGTTTATCACACAGAGGGTTAAGACACTGTTTGTGTACACCTGAAGTATCAAAGCTGGGGATATTTATCTGCTGTGGAACAGGTGCTGCTACTCCTACAAAGCAAATTTACTTTCTTTCCATTGATGAAGTAAGCAAAGTAAAGATTACATATTACATATTCTTCATTGCAGTTTTGTTTGATATATTTTCCTCTCACTAAAAGGCAAACAGAAAGAGGAAGGAATTATGTTACTTATGCAAAGAAAAAATAATACAGAGCTATGTTTAAAGCAGTTGTTACTATTGCTGCCATTTATTTGAATTTTTGCAAAAAAAGAACATCAAAAGAATCTAATATTTTTGTTTGTCAGTTGGGGCTTTTCTCATATTGTTCCTTTCTCTTCTTCTCATCCCCGGCTTTTTACAATGAATCTTCATTTTCTCGCTGACACACTTATATTTAAATTTCTCATTTCCTGCCTTTTTTATTTATATCTGTTGCTTGGTGATTTGATCATGCTGTGGAATACAGGATTAGCAATCTCTCCGTCCTTGGGTTTTCATCAAGGACACCTGTTCTGCAAGTTGCACAATTTCTTCCCTGCCTTAACCCTTTCAAGTACAGCTTCTGTGCAGAATATGCACAATTTCCTTCCTTGCCTTAACTCCTTCATTCATCAGTCTTGTGCAGAAATGTGTGTAGATGCTCATATGTGTGGGCATATATGGGAAACTCACAATGTTAACATTTTTACCACTGTACTTTGGCATCTGACATAGGCTTTTCTGAGAGGCTTAGAGAAAAATCTAAAAAATATGTGTATGCATGTATGTGTAATACACACATATAAACACCCATTCTTTTGACCTTACAAAAATGTAGCAGCTGTTCCTGTGTAGATAGTTCTTATCTCACTAAAACATAACATGTTAATGATTGTTATCAGCCAAAGAAGTATCTCTAATGATCTACCATCATCTCTTTCAACTTTCAAAGCTCATAAAATGCATTACCACCATA
This sequence comes from Pseudonaja textilis, assembly GCF_049901715.1. Taxonomy (NCBI): domain Eukaryota; kingdom Metazoa; phylum Chordata; class Lepidosauria; order Squamata; family Elapidae; genus Pseudonaja; species Pseudonaja textilis. The sequence goes on along the minus strand of NC_141992.1, from coordinate 32,517,239 downwards.
AAAATAGATTGGCCCCTCAGTTCACAACATAACAGATTTCAACTCTAGGTTGAAATAATGCAAATAAAATTCTGCCCTGCTATAGGGAAAAGAATTGGATTTTTTTAATGCCAAGTGTCTAAACACAATCAGGAATATTAATTTTTGTTAACATTAGCTCCATCTAGAGGAACTGAGGTTGGTTACTCAGTTACCAAGATGGTGATTTTCTAGACCAGCATGGCTCATACCAACAGTCTTAGTTCTACTCACAATTACAATGGATATATTCCATATAAATTCTATATTTCATGACGTGCATATAATACGAAGCCTGTAGTACACCAAATCTAAACCTTTCCTTCATTTCTCCTGTTGTGCACACGTTACAGCTTGTAAATTCAGTTGCTTTTTAGATGTAAATCAAAACTCCACAAACACTTAAGAACTCTCTCCTAATAGAACCGTTCAGATCTTTCATGAGCACATTGTTTGTTTGCTTTAGATCCCAGTATTCAACCTCTCCCATTAAAAAAGGTGTAAGCACTGCTAAAAGAAACATTAGTCTAAAACCTGGGAGAAACACCAGTCATTGCAAACAGAATTGGGATGTATGGTTAAATGGTCCAACTGTCTTAAGACAACTTTGCATGTCCCTGTTTTTCCCAGACTGGCATATTGATCTTATCCAAGTTCAATTTAATTTTGTCTTCTAGGTTTTTTCTTTCTTCCATAGCAAGGTATCAAAGGAGTAACTAGTGTTCATTTGAATGCCAATGATACATTCTGTGGCACTGTGGACCTCAGTAAAACAACTCCCATCACCCTCTGCTAGAACAATAAAACATCTAGGATAATTAAATTTAATGTAACTGGTTTAGAGACCTCCTTACCCCATAAAGTATAGACAATGTACAAAAAAACCCAACAAAATAAAAATATAATAAGTATAAAAGAATGAACAACAAGAACTGATGGCAGATCTGGCCATCCATAAAGCACGCACACACATGCACACAGGGGCACTACCCTCCTAACCCAAGGCCTGGTCTTTCCAGAATGCCATAAGGATGAACATCATATGGGTAGAATCTCATTCCAAATCCTAATTGATGTTCAAGACTTAAAACTTATTTAAATGAATTCAGGTGTGGAAACAAAACCCCTAGTTTGATATATCATCTTCACCTGGCATAGCCAATGGAAGTTATTGGGCATTATTGCATTTACAGCCTAGTGTTACCACAGGGCACCAGCTTGGGAAGGGCTATTATAAGTAGGATGAAACATGCATTTTCCTTAAAGTATCTGGTATAAAAATGATTGAAGACAAATAGCCAATAGGAATACTTTCATATGTATTGGTTTTCAAGGAAGCTTAGTTTTTTTCATCAGTGCACTGATTGAAAAGTATTGCCAGCAAGCTATTCAACATCTGTCCATTCATTTTCCAAAATAATTTTTGCAGTTATAGAAATGTGCAGCACTCTGAATTTTTTCTGAGGCTATATTTTTAAATCAAAGATATGACACCCATATCTATAAAATATAGCAATCAGTAATATATAAATTATGTTTATATTACTAACAGTTTATATTTGCAACCTTTAAATTTATTATTACTAACTCAGGATGATTCCAAAATACTTTAAACCAAAGCATTTACAATATCATTTAATTATTTATTAAATATTATTTGAAGAGGCTTTTCCTGAAAATGATAGGCCTAGCAACTTCGAGATACAAGCCTCCTTTTTCACTTCAAATAAATTAAGACTCTGAACATTCAAATTCCATTCCAATTACAGAAATTGTTAATAGAAGAAATGTGTGGATTTTTTTGCTTTAATTCTTACCACTTTTCTATCCAGTGGCACATTCAGGTGCTTGGCCATAGAAAAGTCAAGTTGGTAAGTATTTGGCAGAAGTAGCAGTTGCCCCCAAACTCTTATGAGAAGTATCAAATTAGGGCTTCTATAATGGACCAAGGTAGCTATGCATATTAATAGGAAGATAGTAGAAGTATTTATGGCACTATATTATGGATAGGGAGCTGATGATCTCATGTTTTTTTTCAAACAGCAATACAGCAAGTGAATTGTCATATCCAAAATCCAGGAAGTTCGTTATTCTTTAGTTACTTTAACATTTACCAATAAAGAATGTGTATCACTTACTTAACAGAGAGTATTTCTGTGTGTATCAGCAGGATTTGGAATAACTGTCTTATTTATTGTTTTTGAATACTGAGCATTTCATTATGGCACAATTTCCAGTTTCTTTGCTAAGCCACAAAAGCATTAGGACTGACACTCTGGATTATGCTTCTATCAGCTGCAATTCCCTCCCCCATAATCAGTCATATGTTTGCCCTCCTTCTCAACACCCACCCAGTTCCTTAATGATTAATGAATGCCCCCCCCCCCAATGAATAAGAAAAATAAACTCACGGGCATGGTAGATTATCTGGAAAACATGTAGAATATTTTTTAAATCTTTAGCTCTGATAAATGGCTGAAGTTAATACTCTGGGGAAAAAGAAAGAGGGCCAATTCTGCCAGTATTTAAATGGATCTCACAGCAAAGCCCTTTTTACACAAATGGCTTTTAAGAAACCCTGCTAGGAATTGCTGTCCACATTTCACCTCAGATTTTCAAAGTGTCAAGTAGGCTTTAGTTACACATTTTCTCTTTTTAGTGAAAAAGGCCAAGTACAGCACGTAATAGTTTCTAAACAGGGTCACAGGTAAACCATATTAACATGTAGAAAGCTAAGTCCATGTGCCAGTGAATGGAAACCTTGTCTCTGTGTCAGTTAGTACACTTATTAAACAGACATAGAAATTAACACTCTGCCTTTCTCTTGATTTTTTATTCCATCATCAAATCTTCCTAGTTTTTATATCTATGAATCATGACAACATTTACCATTTTTGGAACCATCCTATCAAGAAAAGATCCAGTTAAAGAACAATAACGTTAGTAATTGCTAGTAATTAGTAATTGGTTTTCTTATTCATATAAGAGAAGTTCTTTGGAAATACTATATTACAGTTGTTCATGCTATATTATACTATATTACTATTATACTATATAGTATTATATTATACTATATGCTCATACTATATTACAGTTCTTTGGAAATTACTCTGAACCTAATATGAAATATAACTTTTTATCTACATGAATGTAATAAAATGTATGTAACAGTCTCATATGAACCTATAACAAGAATAAAGTATGGAAAATTAATTCTTATACCCCTAGACCAGGATATTTATCATTAGACACTCAATTAAAGATGCTCAGTGGGAACAGTTAAGCTTCCAAATAGGGCAGAGTGGAAACCATTTTCTTCCATCGGGTCCAACCCAAGAACAATATAAAACAAACCAGCTAAAATTTCATTCCTTATCTGCTCATACTATATTGACAGAATCTTCCCAGATTAAACCTATACTACCCTAAACTAAACAATATACCTTAGGAGTTTGTAGGGAATGGCTATCCTAACTCTCTTTCTCTTGTCTCTGATCCAGCTCTGGACAGTGTTGTCCCTTGTCTTGCCCCACCCCCCACCCCCCACCCCCCTTCTTGGAATGTGCTCCCTCTTTCCCCCTTGCTACCTCCCCCTTGCTACATCACGCTACCTCTCCTTTGTAGACACATTCCACCACATCTTTAGTCTCCAGAAAGAGGGGTACAACTCACAAACAGATCTATGCAGCTGGCCTTTTAATCTCCAGCTTTCTTTCATGGACACTCTTTTTCAATCTTTGGATCTCTTCTCCCCACATAAAAAAAATGCTGCCAATATAGGATGACAGAAACAAATTAAAACTAAACATCTGATGAATTTAAAGCAAAGATAAAATAAAACAATATCCCTCAAACAAGATTTTATTTCTAAAATCCTGGAAACAACAGCAATCCCTGACCTTTCCTTGACTACAACCTTCCCCCGGAAAAAATAAAATAAAAAAATTCCATATAATACACTTTCCATATATAGTTTATAGGTCACATTGTAATTCAAACCTATAAACCAATTTAAATGCTATTTAATATGCTGAGCAATAACTAAAATCTATTTTACCTTACATGGCAGGGTATTTGACTTGCAGTAGTATTTTTGCACAACTAGGCACAAAAACAGGTGCAAGGCCTGTTTGCAACCAGTTGGATGAAAGACATTTAGTAGCCTTAGGAGCAGGATCCATCATGCTGATCTTCATGACCGACAAGTTTCCAGACCAAGCACGAGGATAAGCCCACACCAGAGTATTACCAGAGAGTATTAATATTACCACAGATTGCATGAGGTTACCAGTTGCTCCTGATAGATTTTACATGCCAGTCAAAAATAGGTGTGCTTGATACTATATCAATTGCACAAGCTCCCAATTAACTACTGATCCAGGTTTAAGAATTTGGTTATAGTTATATAATTCAGATGTTAAGAAAATGTAGTGCTCTATGTGAATAACATATTAGTAACACTCATCTCAAACATACTTTTAATTGCCCCTAGCAGTTAATAGCAATAGCACTTAGATTTATATACCACTTCACAGTGCTTTGCAGCCCTCTCTAAGCAATTTACAGAATCAGCATATTGCCCCCAACAATCTGGGTCCTCATTTTACCAACTGCAGAAGGATGGAAGGCTGAGTCAACCTTGAGCCAATGAGAATTATGAGCAAGTATTGCATGTATTGCATGTATATTCCTTACATCTGTGGTGGAATATAGTCTGGATTCCCAGGATGGAGGGGCTGAGCACAGAAGACAAGCAGGTAGTAGAACTTGGAAAGTTTGATCAACAGGAAAAGATTAAAACAGCTTTTTCCTAGCCATTCCCAAAGCATATCTATAGCTATGCAGATAGTTACTTTAGTCTGGCAATATTCTGTCTATTGGCTGAAAATAATAAAGGAAACTGTTCAGAAGGAACTCCATATATCGCTTTAGGATTTTGACAATATCACAAATTCCAATGTTACTGATTATGCTGTTGCATCTACACTACAGCTTCCCATGGAAGAATGTCAAAGATCTCAGCCAACCATTGGTATTTTGAGATAAGCTCACCTTTCAAAAATGCACTAGATATTTGTACATTTGATATGAATGCCAGGGACATTTGGAGAGGCCACTATGAAAAATTTCTTTTTTCATTCTTACCCCCAAAAAAATTTTTAAAGCTATGAAAAGGAATGTTTCAGTATGGGGGGGAGATGAGGGGTTTATATCAACTTCAGCACTCATGTAATAAAAGTGTCTCCTAACATGAAGTCAGCTAACAAGAAACTTTAGCTGAAATCATATTCACACTTTTTTTTTTCATCTTTGGGGTGTGGGCATGTAGTTTCAATTTCCATAATTCTCAGCTCTACTGGGGATTCTAGACTTTTAACACATCTGGAGAGTAATTGACTGAGGAAGGCTGTGTTGTAAAAGGAAGTGTAGGCAAGGTGTAAGGGAAGTAGAAAACATTAACAGTGAGATTGTGTTCTCTTTGCGTGGATTTTGTTGGTTTTCTTAATGTTTTGTAAGTTCACTCTGAATTTAAACCATAAGCTATCGGTTGAAAGGTTTCTTCTAATTTCTTATCTTGAGGGGGAAGTTGTTTACAAAATTTAGTTTTTCAAAGCTGATTTTTCTGGGTATAACTACACTTTTAAGAAAGAAACAGAAGTAGAAATATATTCACTGAGAAACTTAATCTCTTGGGAGACTTCTTCAAAATTGAGATGGGTTTTTTGAGTCTCATATTGGTCTCACTTATTAACCACAAGGCAGTTTTTCCTGTTAAGCTTAGGAACTTCAATTTCAGCCACATATAAGTGGCCCTGATCTATTTATTTTTTCTTATGTAATTCTATGCAAATCAAAGTTTCCCAATTGCTAGGTGTCTAATAAAATCACAGCAACTAGAGGAAGTTTTCTTAATTTTTTTAAAGTCTGTTTTCTTGAATTCAATGACTTTGGTTAGCCACTCAGTCATAATATCCAGTTTTATGTGTAGTCTTCTTGTTAGTTATGTAATGAAGAGCTTGGTTTTATATGTTTCTACCTTTGGATTAGGCAGCTTCACTTGTGAAGGTCAGAAATGACAACCGTCTTTCCAAGGAGAACTGTGCCTTCTCTTTCTCCAACTCAAGACAGCAAGCTTTATAGTAGTTGTTGTCTTTGGCCTTTTTTTAGTACTTTTCCCTGTGGAATTGTAATGTCTCTACAAATAGATATACTATAAATGAAATTGCAAAGGAGCAGTTTTGGATCCGATCTGAAGACACAAAGCCATTACCTTGGCACATTGTTCGTTTCATTTTTGAAAATAGAATTCTAAAAAAATATTGAAAAAACTTGCATGTATTGTAAGCATAAAGTATGCTATTGATTTAATACAATAGTACTTTCTGCCCACACACCTATAGACCAGCTGCAGCCCCTCAAAAACCATCTCATAAGTGCCCTCAGAATTTGACTTCAGAAATGAAAGCTACCATTATAAAAGGTGAGGCAAAGTTTCCTGGATGAATGAAAGCTAACTTCTGCTACTTTGGAATCCAGCTTTTGTTTGGATAGACTGGAATTAAATGTCTTTTTTG